>NW_007728914.1:182546-254815 GCF_000696425.1 Galeopterus variegatus
CTCGGCGGGAGTGCCGCCGCACTCCCAAGTGGCGCACTGTAGCAGTGCGCCACCGGGCCGGCCCTGTGTAGACTTCTTATAGAAGAAAAATCCCTAGCACAATAAAATTGACCCTCAAATAATATACAGCAGTAGTTCTCAAAACTTGAATGTGCATCAGAATAATGGAGGGCCACAGACTGCTGGGCTGTGTACCCCTAAACTTTCTGATTTGGTAGGTCTGGGTTAGGGCCCAAGGATTTGTGTTTCTAAGAAGTTCCCAGATGATGCTGATGTTGCTGGTCTGGGAACCACATTTTGATTTCAGACATTTCTTCTTTTGTAATATAAGCATTTAATGATATAAATTTTCCTATATATATTGATTTAGCTGTACCTCACAAATTTTTGTTTTGTTTTGTTTTGTTTTGTGACCGGTAAGGGATGCGTAACCCTTGGCTTGGTGTCGCCCGCACTGCGCCCAGCCAGTGAGCACACCAGCCATCCCTATATAGGATCCGAACCCACGGCCTCGGCGCTCCCAGTGCTGCACTCTCCTGAGTGAGCCACAGGGTTGGCCCGTACCTCACAAATTTTGATATGTTGTGTTTTCATTTTCATTCATTTCAAAGTACTTTTTCATTTCCTTTTTTATTTCTTCTTTGACCTAGGGTTATTTAGAAGTGTGTCATTTGATTTCCAAATATTTATAAGATTTTACAGATTTCTTTCTGCTATTTCTTCTTAATTTAATTCCATTGTGGTTAGAGAATATATTTTATATGATTTGAATCCTTTAATTTTTTTTTATTCTGGCCCTGTTCAGTGAGAAAGGATCCTTTTACATTTATTGGATTTGTTTTATGGCCCAGAATATATTCTCTCATGGTAAATCTTCTGTGTGTGCTTGAAAAGTATGTATATCCCATTGTTTTTGGGTGGAGTGTTCTATAGATGTCACTTACGTTAAGTTGGTTGATAGTGCTTTTCAAGTCTTCTATTTTGTTGCTGATTTTCTGTCTACTTGTTCTATGGGAGATGGATGTTGAAATCTCAGACTAAAATTTTGGATTTGTCTGTTTCTCCTTTCAGTTCTATCAGTTTTTGCTTCATGTATTTTGAAGCTCTGTTGTTAGGTACATAAACTTTAAGGATTGTTATGTCCTCTTGATGGATTGACCCTTTATCATTATGAAACATCCCCTAGTAATCTATTAATATTCTTTGTTCTGAAATCTGCTTTGGCTGATGTTAATATAAATATTCCAGCTTTCTTTTGAATAGTATTAATGTGGCATATCTTTTCCCATCCTTTTACTTTAAACCTATATTTGTTTTTATATTTAATATGAGTTTCTTGTAGGTAGCCTACAAGTCAAGTCTTGCTTTTTTATCCAATTTGACAGTCTCTGCCTTTTAATTGGGATGTTTAGACCATTTTCATTTAATGTGATTATTGATATGATTAGTTTTAAATATACCATCTTGCTATTTGCTTTCTATTTGTTCTTTGTTCACTTTTTTTCTCTCTTTCTGCCTTCTTTTGGATTAATTGGGTATTATTTATGATTCTATTTTATCTCTTGATGGCTTATTTATGCTTTGTTCTTTTAGTGGTTCTTTTAGAGTTTATAATGTACATCTTTATCACAGTCCATTTTAAGTATGATATAAGAACTTAAACAATGTACTTCTATTCCCCCTTCCCCAGCCTTTCTGTGATTATTGTCATACCTTTTCTACACATGTTAAACCTCATAATATATTGTTATTTTTTGCTTTCAACATTTATCTTTTAAAGAGATATAAAAAATAAGGATAAAGGGTCATTTTTATTTACCCATATATTTAACATTTTTGGTGCTTTCTATTTCTTTGTGTAGATCCAGATTTCCATCAGGTATTATTTTCCTTCTACCTGAAGGACTTCCGTTCTATTTCTTGTAAGGCAGATCTCCCAGTAATGGATTATTTCAGCTTTTGTATGTCTGAAAAAGTCTTTATTTCACTTACACTTTTGAAAGACATTTCACTGTTATCGGATTCTAGGTTGACAGCTTTTTTCCCGCAGTACTTTAAAGATGCTGCTTCACTGTCTTTCTTGCATTTCTTCAATGAGAAGTCTGCTGTTATTCTTCCATTTGCATTTAATGTGATGACTGATAAGGTAGGATTTACATCCGTCATTTTGCTATTTGTTTTCTTATGTCTTTTATCTCCATTGCTGCCTTCTTTTACATTAATTGTATATTTTCTAGTGTACCTATGTCAGGAATCCCTAAGACCATCTTCAGGACTCATAGGACCCAGAAGCCATTACATTCATGGTTATGGTTTATTACAACAAAAGGATGCAAAACAAAATCAGCAAAGGGAATAGGCACATGGGGCAAAGTCTGGAAGAAACCAGATGTATGCTTCCAAGAGGTTTTTCCCAGTGGAATTGCACAGGATGCATTTAATTCCTCTGTCTACAAATTGTAGCAACATGTGTGAAGTGTAGTCTACCAGGGAGCTCACTGGAGCTTAAGATTCCAGAGTTTTTATTGGAGTTTAGTCACATAGGCACATAGTGCCTACATGCAATCATTGCAGTTACCAAAACATACCACCAGAGGGAAAGCACGTGTTCCCTATAAATCACATTGTTTACAAAGACTATGTAATTAGCTAAGTGTGGTTCAAAGCTCCAAGTATGCAAAACAATTTTATCAATTAGAACATTCTAAGGCCTCAATTCTCAGTAGCTGAACAAGGGCTATTCATGAAAACAGACCCTTCTAGGAATGTGCAAAGTTTGAGCAACTCAGACCTGCTGAGTCAATTTTTCCTGTAAAGTCCACCTCCTGCTCCTCGGCCCAGGCTCACTTAAAGGAAAACTATTGTATTTTTCTGAGTGCCTACATTTAGTATAGCATTTATTTAACAGATGTAGTAACATTAGCATTAGTATGTCCAACATTTGGAGGAGCTGGTTCAAGATAGGGATAGACTTGAAGAAGCATTTAATCCATCCTATAAAGCCATTATATACATCATAATTTTGTATTAATTTGATTGTTTCTTCCCTTGGTCTACCATTATTTGTACTTTATAATAAACTTATGTAGAACTGTTTAGCATATTAATTAACTGATGCCGAACTAGACCTAATTCCTCCTAAAGCCAATCATTTTCCATTGATGTCACATCCTGAGGAGGCTTTAATTAAATTTTCCAATATATATAATTATCAATATCTGTATTACAGGACTTATTTACATAAGGTAATTCAATCTTACCAGCAGTGCTAACGTTATACCGTATCACACAATGGTTATAGTACAGTTCCTTTTCATTCCATGAAACAGTAAAAGAGAGCTATTTATTAAACCTTCCCAACATAATTGGCCCTTGACCACATGCCAGATGTTCTTCTGGACAGGTGTTGTCACAATTGACCAGGATTTGGTTGTTTCCAGGTTACAAGTTAGATGGTGTATTAATTTGCTCAGGCTGTCATAACAATATACTACAGACTGGGTGGCTTTAAAAACAGAAACTTATTTTCTCACAGTTCTGGAGTCTAGAAGTCCAAGATCAAGGTGCTGGCAAGTTTGGTTTCTTCTGAGGCCTCTCTTTGACTTGCAGATGACTGCCATGTCTTCACATTGTCTTTCCTCTGTGCATGTGCCCCTGGTGTCTCTTTGTATGTTCAAATTTTCTCTTCTTATAGGAAGACCAGTCAGATTGGATTAGAGCCCACTCTAACAACTTTATTTTAACTAATTCAATTCTTTAAAAACCCTAACTCCAAATATTCATTCTGAGGTACTGGGGGTTATGGCTTCAACATATGAATTTTGGAGGGACACAATTCAGCCCATAACATATGGGGACAAAACTTGTCAGTTTGTCTCAATTCACATGATTTTACTGAGACTGTTTCTTTTGTGTGCTGTTATGTAGCAGGGACTATCTCTTTCTTATGGCAAGTTGTAAGGGTGTAATTCAGAATGGTTCCTATTCCTGCTAACCACACTACAGGGTACAACTTATTTTGATTCATTCTTGGGGTGAGGGCAGACAGAGTACATCGATGTAAATTACTCCTGCCCCCAGGGACCTTATAAGTTTGGAGATCCATAAGGATTCCAGAAGTGTTGATGAAGGGTCATTGCCCCATTGCTGCATCAGGATTCATCTGTTTTAAAATAGTCAAGAGTTTGAAAAGGTCCTGCTGTCTTCATGGATGACTGCAGGGCACTAAATAACATTTGTCCCCATGGAGGTGCTGAGAGTCTAGCTGCATCCCTAGTATGTGAAAAGGGGACAGATTAACCAGGACCAGGGTATCTCCCAATTGTTAAAGAAAGACTCTATTGCCAGGAAGCAAAGCACACACAAAAACAATACCTAAACTAACAGAGTTCTGACTTTAATGTACTCGGAAATAACAGAACACAAGCAGGCTACAACTTTCCAAATCCCCTCAAAAATCCTTTGTGAGAGCAGAGATGGTTTGTCAAATCTATACTCTTTAATACATTTATTCTTTTGTTTGATCAAGGCGGGGGGAAGCTGTCTAACTCATTATATTGGAGGAGCTGTATTCATTCCTTTGTGCTTCTTTTTCTTCTAATCTTTATTAAAATCAAAAGAAGAGCCAAAAAAATTAAAAAAGTAAAAAATAGTCAAGAGAGCCTGTTGGGTCAGAGTACAAGCCTTTTCCCAGCACTAAGTCCTAGCATTGTCCAGCATTATTCATTGAATCTGCCTGACCCAGTTTACTAAAACTTCACCATCTTTCCAGGCTGTTTCCCATCTTTTTCCTTTCTTCTGGAAGAGTATTACTTCTAATTGGCCTATTCTGCTCTGCCTAACACAGTTTTTTCTTCCTAGTGCCACTCATTAAAAGAGAATTTGGTTCATCCTTTGATACTTAGACTGGCACCTATCTCTCCTGCAGCTTTCTTCCGTCTTGTGGAACAATGTTTAATTCACCAGGCATGTTTTGCCATTGTGTACTAATTGCCTGAGTGCAATTAGGATGCATGTTTTGTACCCAAAAATGTTGAGTCCTCATATTAAGGTTCTATGGGTAATAATCACACTTAGATGTGATTTACTCTGAGTATGCCATAAAGGGCTACCCTAGCCTTCCTTGTCACGTGATGGAGTTATTTCTCATAGGAATTTGAGTCCACCATGTGATGCCTACTCCCTTATTTCCACCAGAATCCCATTGTTTCAATTTTATTTAATAGCTTTATGCCCACAGAAACAAGGGTGATTTGTATTTATAAACAGCACACTTCAGCAGCACAGGCATGCTGCTGCTTTATTCTGTTCATAATAGCCAAGAACCTAAGTATTTGGTGATCAAAGTTTACAGTTACCCAGTGATCAGTCTGCCAATTGTATACTGCATGGTTTGATAATTCAGCAGGGAGTAATTCCTGGAAGTTTTTTCCCAAATGATATCCTTTATAGTAGGTACAAATTGAAATCTAAGAATCAAAAGTTACTGGTGAATTACTACGGTTCTGTTTAGTTATCAACAGTTGATCTTGTTCATCATCGTAGCACATGACCAGAACGTCTCCCAGCATGATACCACTCCAGTTTTCAATTTTCCATTTGACCTTGTCAGGGTCCCCAAATGAGGGTGTTCTGGTCAAATGTATAGCTTCACCCTTTTGTGTATCTGGTGTAATTATGAGAAGAGAGAGCATTCTCTTCCTCTGAGCCTCTTTGAGGAACCAACATAATGTTGGATTTTCCTCATTACACAATCCACTTATTAATTCTTTTACCTTCATCTACTATGTTTTCTTCTTTGTATTTGTCATTGATTTTAACCTAAACCTTTTCACCTGGAAGGAATATCAGATTCAATGACAGGGCTGACCCAGATTGCTGCCAGCAGCAATATGAGTCTATCATGTGCTTTCATTCCCTTCAGCCCATTTCTACTTGTATTAGAATTACACAGATATAAAACTAGTGGGCTGTCTTAGCCACTAGGCATTACTGTTATAGTCATTGTTAATCCTAAGGATAAAAGCATAATCCATCCTAAACAGCGCTTAGGTATATTTACATTTTCTTAGGGATTATCACTGTCTCTGGCAGGAGCAGTTGGTCTTGAAATGACTGCATCAGGTAGGAAAAAAGAAAGGGGATGTGATGTGGGGAAAAATTATATAGATGTAACAGTATCTTCCCCACCCCCCACTACCCCAGATCCCCCACAAAAGTGGAGGAGTCTATCTAGAGGGTACCTTTCTTTAGTCCCCTGATGTTGAATGTGAGCACATACTCATTAAGGTATGTAAGCCTCGATGCTTTAGTCTGTCAATTTTTTATTGAGATATAATTCACATACTATAAAAATAACCTTTTAAAAGTGTTCAGTTCAATGATTTTTAGTATATTCACAAAGCTCATCAACCACCACAATCTAATGCCAAAACAATTTCATCAACCAAACAAGAAACCCCATACTCATTAGTAGTCACTTCCCATTACCCTCCCCCAGTTCCTGTCAACCACTAATCTACTTTCTGTCTCTATGGATTTGCCTATTCTGAATATTTGATGTAAATGGAATCATACAATATATGATCCATTTCAGTTAATTTTTATGTATGGTATAAGGAAGGAATTCAACTTTATGTTTTTACATGAGGATATCCAGTTTTCTCAGCACCATTTGTTGAAAAGACCATTCATTCCCCAGTGAATTGTGTTGGTACCCTTGTCAAGAATCAATTGATCATAAATGGAAGGCTTTATTTCTGGACTCTCAATTCCATTTCATTGCCTTATGTGTCTGTCCTTATGCAGTTTTGATTACTATAGCTCTGTAGCAAGTTTTGATATCATGAAGTATGAGTCCTCCTACTTTGTTATTCTTTGTCAAGATTGTTTTGCCTATTTTGGGTCCCTTGCAACTCCTTATGAATTTTAGGATCAGCTTTTCCATTTCTGCATAATGGGCGATTGTGATTTTGATGAGGGTTGCATCGAATCTCTAGGTCACTTTGGGTACTATTGACATCTTAATATTAAGTCTTCCAATCCATGAACATGGTATGTCTTTCCATTTATTTAGGTCTTTAATTTCTTTCAACAGTGTTTTGTAGTTTACAATGTACAAAGCTTGCATCTCCTTGGTTAAATGTATCCCTAAATATTTTATTCTTTTTGATGCTATTGTAAATAGAATTGTTTTCTTAATTTCTTTTTGTATTGTTCATTGCTAATGTATAGATATACCAATGATTTTGTGTGTTGATCTGGTATCCTGCAACTTCACTGAATTCATCTATAAGCCTAATTGTTTTTTTTTTTTTTTCCTTTCTGTCTTTTTTTCGTGACCGGTAACGGGATCGCAACCCTCGGTGTCGCGCCCGCACCGCGACCGGCAACGGGATCGCAACCCTCGGTGTCGCGCCCGCACCGCGACCGGCAACGGGATCGCAACCCTCGGTGTCGCGCCCGCACCGCGACCGGCAACGGGATCGCAACCCTCGGTGTCGCGCCCGCACCGCGACCGGCAACGGGATCGCAACCCTCGGTGTCGCGCCCGCACCGCGACCGGCAACGGGATCGCAACCCTCGGTGTCGCGCCCGCACCGCGACCGGCAACGGGATCGCAACCCTCGGTGTCGCGCCCGCACCGCGACCGGCAACGGGATCGCAACCCTCGGTGTCGCGCCCGCACTGCGCTCAACCAGTGAGCGGACTGGTCTCTACATGGGAACCGAACCCTTGGCGGGAGCGCCGCCGCACTCCCAAGTGCCGCACTCCACCGAGTGCGCCACCGGGCCGGCCCAAATTGTTTTTTATGTTTGTTTTCTTTAGGATTTTCCTCATGTAAGATTATGTCATCAGCATATATAGTTTTACTTCTTCCTCTCCAATTCCATGGCTTTTATTTCTTTTTTGTGTCATTGCTGTGGCTAGAACTTCCCCTACAGTATTGAATAAAAGTGGTGAGAGCAGACATCCTTGTCTTGTTACTGGTCATAGGAAAACAATTCCAGACTTTCACTATTGAGTATCATAAAACGTAACTCTTCATTTCTATAACATGTTTAAAGTCTATTTTGGCTAATAATAGTGTCATCATTCCAGTTTCTTATGTTGTTCTTTGCATGTTATATCTTTTTCCATCCTTTTACTTTCAAGCCATTTTTACCTTTAAATGTAAAGTATCTCTCCTGTAGACAGGATGTAGTTAGATATTATTTTATCCATTCTAACAATCTCTGACTTTTGATTGAATTGCTTAATCTGTTCACATTTAATATTATTATTGATGTAGTTGGATTTATGTCTGCTATTTTACTTTTTCTTTTCCCTATCTCATGTCTTTCTTGTTCCTCTGTTCCTTCTTCCTATTTTCTTTTGCATTAAATGAATATTTTATAACATTATACTTTACTTATTTTTTACTATATTTTTTGAGGTTTCTTTCTTTCTTTCTTTATTCTTTCTCTTTCTTTCTTTTCTTTTCTTTTCTTTTTTTTTTTTTTTTGCATCTGGCTGTTACAGGGTCTGAACCCTGGGCCTTGGTATTATCAGCACCATGCTGTAACCAACTGAGCTAACTGGCCAGCCCCTTTAGTTATTTTCTTATTGGTTACTCTGTGTTCTAGGGCTTACCATATACATCTCAACTTACTTGAATTTACTTATGTTATATTAGAGACTGGAAATACCAAAGTGTTTTTCCTACTCACACACTCAACACAACAATTCTGATACCAGATGTGTGGGGATTTCTCCAAGCAATCAATTCTCCAGCAGATACCAGCTGAATATCCCCTAATTCAGTTCTATTCTGTCACTAACTGCAGATAGCATCAGATCCCACAGGTTAAGTGCTCAGTCCCACAAGACTGCCTCCCACTTAGATGCCAGTTGCAAGCCCTGGGTTGTTTTACCTGTGACTGACCAGCTATGAATTGGGTATTCTCAAGACCCCCTCCTAGAGTTCGAGTAATTTGCTTGATGGCTCGCAGAACAGAGGGTAATACTTACCTACATTTACTGATTTATTATAAAGGGCATTACAAAGAATACAGATGAACAGCCAGATGGAAGAGATACCTAAGGCAAGGTATAGTATATGACAATATCACAGATTTATACTACCAATTCCAATGATGTATAGAAACATTACTCTTTTGTAGCTCTATTTGCTCTTCCCCTTCTTTGCACTGTTATTGTTATGCATATTACATCTATATATGTCAATCATCCAACAATATATTGTGAAAATTTTACCTTATTAATTTTGTGTCTTTTAAAGAACCTAAGAAAATAAAGTAGAACCAGTAGATATTCACAGAATTTATTATATCAACCTTCTTATTTACCATTTCTGGGTTTTTTTCATTGTTTCATGTGGATTCGACATCATTTTTTACTTACCTCCTTTGAGCTATTATTGCCAAATATATTATATTTGTATATGTTATAGGACCAATAATACATTCATTATGTGTTATGCATTTTGTACAATGGCTTCTTAAATAAGAGAAGAAAGGAAAGAAATAAGCATTTATAAATTTATTTGTAATTGTTATAAATTATTGAAATTATATATAATTATAATTATATAGTATATAATGTTTATAATTATATGTTTATATTATATATAATTATAATAACCTTTATTTGCAATGTTTGTTATTTTGTGTGTGTAGGTTTGAATTACAGTCTGGGTCACTTTTTTTCACACCAAATAACTTTCATAGTTCTTATTAGGCATGTCTGCTATCAATATATTCTCTCATTTTTGTTTGTCCAGGAAAGTATTTCTTTTTTTCTATTGTGGTAAAATATGTATACATACAATTTGCCATTTTAACCATTTTAATAGTACAGCTCAGTGGTATAAATTACATTTACAACTGTGTGCAGCCATCACTACTATTTCCAAAACTTTTTCCACCCCAAAGTGAAACTCTATAACCATTAAGCATTAGCTCCCCATTGTCCCCTTCCCCCAGGCCCTGGTAACCTCTTATCTACTTTCAGTTTCTATGAATTTGCCTAGTCTGGGTATTTCATTTAAGTGGAATCATACAATATATATCTTTTCTTATGTCTGGCTTATTTCACCTAGCATAATGCTTTGAAGGTTCATTCATGTTGTAGCATATATCAGAACTTCATTCTTCCATGGTTGAATGATATTTCATTCTGTGTGTGTGTATGTTTTGTTTATTTATCTGTTGATGAACACTTGTGTTATTTCCACCATCTGGCTATTATGAATAAGGCTTCTATGAACACTGACATGCAAGCATATGTTTGAGTTCATGTTTACATTTCTTTTGGGTGTATATATAGGACTGAAATTGCTGAGTCATAAGGCAATTCCATATTTAGCTTTTTGAGTAATTGCCAAACTGTTCTACACAGCAGCTTCAACATTTTACACCCTCAACAGCAATATACGAGGGTTCCAATTTATTCACATCCTTTCTAACACTTGTAATTTTCTGGCATTTAAATTTTATATGTACAGATTGAGTATCCCTTACCCAAGATGCTTGGGACCAGAAGTGTTTTGGATTTGGGACTTTTTCAGGTTTGGGAATATCTTCAGAATATATATAAGTTTAACATACCTAATCCGAAAGTCTGAAATCCAAAATGCCCCAGTGAGCATTTCCTTTGAGCATCATGACAGCACTCAAAATTTTCAGATTGTAGAGCATTTTGGATATTATATTATATATCATATATATTATATATTTATTATAATATAGCCAGGTGTGAAGTGGATCTCGTTGCGGTTTTGATTTACATTTACCTGATGACTAATGATTTTGAGCATTTTTTATGTGTATATCTTCTTTGGCTGAAATATTTGTTCTAGTCCTTTGCCCTTTTTTTTTTTTATTGTGGCTGGCCTTCGCCACAAAATTTTTACATTGAGTTGTTTGTTTGCTGTTCAGCTGTAGGAGTTCTTCATATATTCTGAATATTAAACCCTTATCAGTTATATGATTTACAGATATTTTCTCTCATTTTATAGATTGCTTTTTCACTTTCTTGTTAATGTCCTTTGATGCCCAAAGGCTTTTAAATTTGATTAAATCCAAATTATATATTTTTTTGTTGTTGCTTGTACTTTTGGTATATCTAAGAATCTGTTGCCAAATCCAAGGTCATGACTATTTCCCCCTATGTTTTTCTTCTAAGAGTTGTGTGGTTGTAGTTTTATGTTTAGGTTTTTGATCCATTTTCAGTTAACTTTTGTAAATGGTGTAAGGTAAGGGTCCAACTTCATTTTTTAGTATGCGGATATCCAGTTGTACCAGCATCATCTGTTGAAGAGACTATTCTTGTCCCATCGAATGGACTTGGCACCCATGTGAAAAATCAATTGGCCATAGATATATGAATTTACTTCTGAACTCTCATTTCTATTGCATTGTCTGTATGTCTGTTCTTATGCCAGCAGCACACTTTTTTGATTACTGTAGCTTAGTAGTAAGGTTTGGTATCAAGAAATGTGAATCTTCTTAGTTTGTTCTACTTTTTCAGCATTATTTTGGCTATTTGGGGCCCCTTGCAATTCCATATGAATTTGACAATCAGCTTTTCCATGTATACAAAAATAGAAACTACACTGAATCTGTAAATTGCTTTGGGTAGTATTTGACATCCTAACAAAATTGTCTTTCTATCCATAAGCACTTGATGTCTCTCCATTTGTTTAGATTTTCTTTAATTTCTTTCAACAATGTTTTACAGTTTTCAGTGTATAAGTCTTTCATCTCCTTATTTAAATTTATTCCTAGGTATTTTATTCTTTTAGAAGCTATTATAAAAGGAATTACTCTCTTAATTTCCTTTTCAGATTGTTAATTACTGATTTATAGAAACAAAACTAATTTTTGTGTTTTGATCTTATGCCCTGTAACTTTGCTAAATTCATTTATTAGCGCTTATTGCTTTCTTATGGATTCCTTGGGGTATTTCCTATATAGGATCATATCTATGAATAGGGATAGTTTTACTTTCTTCTTTCCAATTTGGATGCTTTTATTTTGTCTAATTGCTATGATTAGAATTTCCAGTACAATGCTGAATAGCAGTGGTGAAAGCAGGAACACTTTTCTTGTGCCTAATCTTAGGAGAAAAACTTTCAGCCCTTTGCCATTGAGTGAGATGTTGTGGGTTTTTCATAATTGCTTTTTATCATGTTGAGCAAATTCCCTTCTATTCCTAACATTCTGAGTGTTTTTATCATGAATGGTGTTGGTGCACTGGTATTCTCAGCCTGCCTTGCCTGGGGTAGAACTTCTTCCCCATGGTTGTGGGCTGGTGGATGAAGAGTCCTGTAGTTTTAAGTCACTCTTGCCTAGGAAAGAGCTTCTGCTACATGGAACTGGCGGGGAGGGGGTGAGAAATGTTTGAGGCCTGCCACTTTAGGGCAGAGACCAGAGCCTTCACTAGTAACAGGTAGGGGAGAGAAAGCTCTGTGTTCTTGGCTGTACCCACTTGGTGTAGAGCTTGGATCATGCTGAGCTGGTGGGGGAGGGGGCAAATGGAGAGAGCAGGCTGTGTTTCAAATGCTATAGATTCTCACTTTGCAGTGAAATTTTGTAGATTTTTTTGAATCATTGTGTCTTCATTTGCTATATGCTCTTAGGATAATTTCGACAGACTTAAAATGGTTGTTTTAAAAACATTTTTACCAGTTATGGTTCTTTTGCTGAGAGAGTGTCTGTGGGGCTTCTCACACCACCATTCTGGAGTTAATCTCCTTTGGCCATTATTACTTCAAAATGTTTTTCTGCCCCCTCCCCATGAGGATTACAATTATACTTAGATTAAGCAGCTTGAGGATGTCCCACAGCTCACTGTTTGTTCTTTTTACTTGTCTTTTATCTTTTCTGCTTAATTTTAGATAGTTTATAAACTATCTAAACTTGCTATGTGATCAAGCCCACTAATCATTTTTCTGCCATGACTAATCATTTGTTTATATCATCCAGCATATTTTTCACCTCTGTCATTTTTTTAAACTCTAGAAGTTGTTTTTACCCTCATCTTTCTCCTTAACATGCTTATAGTTTCTTCTACCTTTTTGAATATAAGGGGCATAAGGAATAATTATTCGTAATAATGAATATGCTAATAGAAATAAATAAATTTTAAAAACATGGAATATAGATGTAACTTTTAATATTTTTTTCTGCACATTCTCTTATTTCTGTCATTTCTGGGTCTGATTTTACTGATTGATTTTTCTTTTCTTTATTGGTTATATTTTACCACTCCTTTCAATGCCTGGTCGTTTTTCATTGGGTGCCAGATATTTTGAATTTCACCTTGTTAGGTATGTGTGAGAAATGCCCTCACCTGTCCAATGCCAAAGGATGGACATGGAGACATGAGGTACAGCCAAGAGAGACTTTAATAATGGCCTTGTAAGTCCGGATGTCTGTCAATGGGACAGGCACACGGAAAAGGGCTTTAGCAAGCAATTTATTCCCTAGTATGCAAGTCCCTCTCCCTGCTTCCTCATTGGCTGAGTACTACAGGGCGCACAATCTTCCCAAATGATGCCTAAATTTATTACCCCCTTGCAAGGAATTCCTTTGTCTGCGGGCTCAGGATAAGCCTCTGAAAAAGGTCCACTTAAGACCTGTGAAAGGAGAAACACCAGGGAATGAAGAAAACAATGGGGGCTAGTAACTAATTACCATCTCAAGGAAAGCTCTATCTGTTTAAAGAAAACAAGAGGGGCTAGTAACTAATTACCATCTCAAGGAGAGCTCTATCTGTTCTGAGACCCTCCAGGAATGGGCTGGACCAGTCAGGCAACTTTTGGACTGGGCCTGAATCAGTTAAAACACCCTCAGATAAGTCATTTCTGAAAATGAATCACTTACATTATTTTCTTACAGTACTAGATATTTTTGTTACCATAAATATTCTTGAGTTTTGTTCAGGGATGCAATGAAGTTGTAAACAATTTGATCCTTATAAGAGGAGCTTTGCTGGGCAGGTCCAGAGCACCCTTTAGGAATAATTTTTCTTGCTACTCACCACATAAAACCCTTGTGAGTATTCTAGTCCATTATATATGTATTACTAGTTTTTTTTTCACTGTCTGAAGGCAAAGTGAACTGTTTCTGTCCCTGTACAAGATTCAGATATTGTTTCTTCTGCTCCTGGGTAGTTCTTTAGGGTCCCCACTTTGAGAACCACTGCCATGAAGTATTAATTTGTACACAATTAAAAGAGCTATTAAAACTTGAGGCATGCAATTTCCAAGATCCAATAAATGACAGGCAGCTTGAGAGTAAGAATGAGCATAATGCTTATAATAGAAAATTCTCTTTAAAAACCCATTTCTTACATTTAAAAACCAGTGTCAATGCCACTAAAAATAACACTGGCATGAGCTAAATATTCTAACAGCTGTCATCTTAAGGCTCTTTTAATTTGATGAGAAACATTTGGTCCCCTGTTGTCTGAAAAGAGGAGTTTCATATAGTACCTGCTGTGTACACAGCCCATCTCTTTGATATCCTTAGCAACAACCACACTGCTGCTTATCCAATTGCTCCAAAGCCTCAGGTAATGGGGTGGAGGATTACGAAAATAGTGATTCTGACAATATAATAAACTTAATAATAAACTTTGCATTAATTGGTAACTTGTAGCCCCCTTTGATAATGTAGCACAGGGTCACATACAAGTGCACTTATTTGATTTGATGATTTTATAAATATGGGACATAATTTAAGGTAGGAATTCTTAACTAGGGTACATGAATATATTTTAGAGCCTCTTGAAATCCTCTGAAATTGTAAGGTTACATGTGTGTGCGTGTTCAAGAATTTGCATGTATTTTAATATGGAGAGTGTCCATAGATTTTTTTTTAGATTCTGAAAGGGGTGCATGACCAAAGTAAGGTTTAAGGCAACCTCAAATGACTTGAAACACTGTCCTTTTCTTCCTCCCTTCCTTCTACTCCCCATCTTTCTTATCAACTGTGTTCGCAAAGATGATAGCTTATGGCAGTGAGAATTATCCTGAAGAAGTAGCTTCTTCTAGTAGAAAAGCTAGATTGAATGGCACTGGAATGTCTCCATATAATATATACATTTTTAAACTTATCAACTAGGACTGTAATGTCTACAGAAAACAGTCATATGAATGCAAAGGTGTTTCTAATGACTTTGGCTGAATTGAGGTTGTCCAAAACTTTCCAGTGAATAAAAAATAGAAAACTTTGTAAGTTTATTACAAATGAATGTATTTAAAAATAATATTTAGAAATAGGTGCTCCAGGTGGTTCTGTTAAGATAATCAGACCAAAGAAGTGGTAGAAATGCAAATCTGAAGTTGTCTCTGGATCACTCAGCAAATAGGATAGACATAGAAGAGGTAAATTAATTTTACCCTCAACAAAACTGCAATTTTTATAGGTCAAAAATATGTAGATAGAAAATAGAAGGTCTCAAGTTTAAGGGAAATGACAATGAAGGGGAAAAGGGGTTTAAAATGTAAATGTTTTCTATCTCATCTTGGCATATTTCCCATTATCCTCTTTGATTTTTTTTATGTCTCACAGGACCCTCAGCTCTTAGAACCCTGTAGCCCTGCCACACACAAACTCTGATTCAGAAGCAACTTCAGATTTGCATTTGTATTGGGTCCCTCTGAATCACATTACTCTAATGTATGCTTTCTAATTGTTCAGGGTAATTTATGTATGGTATAACAGTGGATTGGTGAGTATAACTTTATGATAATTTTTGACTAATTGGTAACCTACATTCTTTAATGTTCCAATAGAAAAACTTTTGCCTTTCATACAGTGAATTGTGTTTTATTTTCATTGAAATTCTAAATGCTACAGCTGGATTTTTAGTTTGCCAACACTGTCAGGATCTGAGTCTGAGACTGAGCTAATTTGCAAAATTGATTTGAGTTCTTCAGTTTAGGTTTATGAGGAAAATTTCTTTCAAAACCATAAACATATTCAAATACTTTGTTTTAAAAAAAGTTTGCTTAAGATGTACTTTTTGCTGTCATAAATGTTCCACTCCCCTAAATTGGAAGTCTAAACTTTGAAACATTATGCTACTGTGTGAAAATGAATATTTTAATATTCAAAGAGAAACTGACTTGTTTTTTAATGTCATTGCATAGGGTGAGAAAATTAGATTTGAAAATCTTGTTGCTTGTAACATGAAGAAAACGCATGTCAATATGTTTGCACATTGCTGTACAAAGCATTATATGTATATCTTTATTTATATTTATAAGTTAAAGTTTCCTTTTAAATATCTATGCCTTAAATTTCCTTGGTAACTTTTACTCAAAAAAGATTCTTTTATAAAGGTTTCCTCTTTTATGCCTTTTTTTAATCTAGAAAGAAATTAGTTGTCCTTTGTTTCTAATCTGATATAAATTTTTTACATTGTGTTTGTGATGCAAATTCAAGCTGTTTGTAGCTGATGCATTGGAAAAAATGAAATGGGATTTTCAGCAGAGATATTTGAGGTCTTTACTTAGTACAAAGTACCAGTTTTTATAAGCTTAACTGGAATAAAAGACTTTTTTCTGGCTTTGTGTTAAGCCTGATCTCTATGGGTTGGGCCTCTCCTAAGTGATGCAAGTTCTCCATTATTATTTAGTCACACAGTCAGCAATGACTGTTCCAAACTTCAGCTTTCAATGCTCTGCATTTTCAATGACTTCTGCCTTCCTCGTTGGTGAATTGGGGGCTTTCTCCCTTCTGTCTGAAAAGGATTTTTTGTGCAAATGGTGCATCTATTGAGGGAAACCTTATTTGGGGCTTACCTAATGAGAGTCTCCTCAAATATTTCTCTGAGGCTAATGTACGATTTAGGAGCAAGTTGGCTACTATGTTCTTCTTTCAGGACCACTGTATTCTCTTTTTCAGGTGACACGTATCTGGAGAATAATAAACATAGCCTTCAGTATAAGAAAAAGCAAACCAGAGTTCAAATCACCCTTAGGCACATAAGACAAGTTCTTTCTTTTTCTTTTTGCTTAACACAATGGCAGAGTGAAAGGCAAAAGATGTGAAGCTGAGTAGAGACTGAATATGATTAAGTGCCATTAGACTGGTCAGCTTTGTATCTAAAAGCCATTGCTGCTAATTTCCCAACTCATATTCATGTAGGAACATCGGAGAGGAATGCTGAACACATGGGGGGTGGTGTTCAGAAGATATGTTACAGAGGAGTCTACATATCACACATACCAATCAACTTGGAAGTGAATAAACTCCACTATAACCCCATGAAATGAGATGTATAGAAACTTCCATCACAGTGGTCTGAAACTTTAGGCTTTGCCAACATTGTTTGGCAAAACCATATAATAGAAAAGAAACGATTTTATGCATATACTTTTAATAAAGGACATAGGAAGATAAAGCTGGCCAGCATTTGTCAGTATTTCTGCAGCAAGACACATGGTTTTAAGAATACCATATACAATCACTTTGAGCAGATTGGTGGAAAAAATGACTTGTAGCAAATTGGTAACTTGAGCTTAACTGCTGAGGTCCCCAGTGTCTTTCTTTTTCTGGTTCTCCAGTACAGTTTATATGTAACCAAGACCGACCCAGTCCCAGCTTTCCTGCTGTGTTCCTTTGCTGATTTAGCCAGCAGGGTGAAAGCAATTATTCCTGGAATGCATCTTGTCATTTTTTTTCTTTAACTGTCATGCCATACTAAGAATCTATTTCCTGATGTACGCAATTCATTGTTTGTTTTAACTCATTCTGCTGATGACCATGTTCCAGGCTGTTCCAAAGAACACTTTTAATGGTTCTGAGCACTGTGTAGGACACAGCCCTACCCCTTTTGGTGAAGTAAACAGTCATGGATTGCATGCTATTAGGAGCCACCCATTCATTATTATATTACATACCACCCACATGCAAAAGGTTACAACTCGATATGGTACATTACAACATGGTTAAATGCAGATGTACTATACCTCATCAACCGTTTCCTACTGATTTGATGGATCTCATGAATTTTTTAAAAACATGGGACTTGTGAAAGGGTCTGATGATCTTATCAGATGCCCTCTGTGCCTCTGCACAGATCATGTCTTTTACACCAACTGAGTCTCTTAGCCACTCTGAGAGCAGAGGTTCTCTAATGTATAAGTGGAATGTTCTTTTTTTTCTTGAAAGGAGAGGACAGAGAATCATTCCATTAAAGTATTTGCTCCTGATGACCAAGCAGCCTGCTTTGGGGAAGTGTTTGTATATGTGCGTGTGCATGTACATGTGCACACATGTATGTAGATTGTAGATATGTGTGATGAGAGGTGAAAGGGGTAGGCTTTGAATGACTGTTACATTCCTGTGGATTTGGGCCTTGTTAAATTTCAGGTGCACATTACAATAATGTATATTCAATATTCTTAAAACATACCTGCTAGAATTGTGCTTAAATCTCCATTAACTTCAATGTCTACACTTTGTGCAATGGGGAAGCACGTTCTTTTCCCTGGCAAAGACAGCCCTGAAATTGGGCTATATGGGTGCCAAAGGAGATCATGGCACTAGCTGATGCCACATAGTCTGAAAAATATGTCATATGGGGCATGTGGGGGAAAGAGGTGAATTTTGCATTTCTATTTCATAGAAAATAAGAGTTGTATAAATTGCACATTTTAAATTTTGGAGAAAGTGGGGCTCTTTTAGAATGTGATGCTGTTCTAATTGCTTTCAATATTCTAAGCTGCTAATTAGTAATTCCAGTACTGGGAAGCCAAGTAGCTCTGACAGCATACAGGACACGGTAACTGTGAGCTCTGCGCAAGGCAGCTATGTACTTTTGGAGGGCATTTCAACCTTTTGCCCTTAATTTTTCCAGTTGTACCATGGGGAAAATAATTTTTTTCTTTTCTTCTTCTTTTTGGCGGCTGGCTGGTACAGGGATCCGAACCCTTGACCTTGGTGTTATGACACACGGTGGTCTAACCAACTGAGCTAACCAGCCAGCCTGAAGGAAAATAATTTCTGTTCTGTCTCTTTCCAAGGACATTGTTAGAACAAATAGAATAACATAGTACTCTAAGCTCAACAATGTACATGGAAGAAAGAATGGAGCAACTAGTTTGCTTAGAAATACTGGTATGGTTAAACTTTTCATTCCAGTCCTGCAATTAAAGATGTAAGAGCACTAGGGAGTTACATAGCCCCTTTCAGCTGTAGGATCCTAACAGTGAGTTTCTTCATTTTGCAAATGGGGAAGATGAGTAGCAAAGATTGGGGAATGAGACCCCACAGAGGTTATTGAACAGGGCTCCAAGGAAAAGGAAGCAAAGGAGCCAGATCAGGGTATGGTAATTATTAGACAAACTTCTCTGAATTCTTGATCGATAATCAACCAGTTGGATGCCTATGTACAGTAGCAAATACTCAAATGATCCGTGGATAGGGATATTATCAGAGTCTATAAACTAGAGGGATCAAGGTGCTAAGATAGGAATAGGGTTTCTTTTTTTCTCCAAACCCCTGATTTATTTGGCCTTCTGAAGACAGTGTAAGTGTGTAAGATATTAAACAATCAGCTTTGCATCATAGCTGTCCTGAGCTTTATCCTTCCAATGCTTCCCTGTAGTTTCCTGATACTGTCTTTTGTGACCTGATTTCTGTGAGAACTGAGTGCTGATATATTCCATGCATCAAAGAAGTTCTTGATGCCTTCCTGACTTTGAATCATAGTTAGCAGCTGCTCTGCTTAAACTCTTGGCAGAAGATGATAGATGTGAAAGGGGAAGATTGCTTTGAGGCCCACTGGCTGTGGAGTAAGTAATGGCCCTACATTTAGAGAAAGGTCCATTTCTAAAAGAACAGAAGGCAAGGCTTGTCCATCATAAGACCATGTAGACAGTCAAATAAGCTTTCAAGAGAACCTTAAACAAGAGAATGTTTTAGAGAGAGAGTGGAATGGGAAGCATTTTTCCATTAGTACATATAAAATTTCATCATGAAACCCAGCGTGCATAGTCTTCCAGGCTGCTTCTTAGCTTCTGAGTGTGAGAAACAGTCCCTGACCCTAATAGATTTAGTCATGTCTAGTATTCTGTCATAGAAATGCTGACCACAATCCATTTAATATATGCTAAAAGTTTCACCTCAGTCAAAATTACCTAGTGGGTCCAAATGAACAGGTTTTGTTGTTGCTCTAAGTAGCTGGAGCAACACCTTCTCAGTGCCACTGGAGCAATACTGAATTGTTTGTGGCAGGCACCTCTTTTTTTACTCAGAAAGATTTCAGGAGGATAATTTAGTAGACATAACTATCCCTCTAGGAGCTTAATTCCTTGATTTCTGTAAGATGCCTCTAACTCCCACTGATCTCTGTAAGATTTGGGGCTTTTATTGTCAACAGCTGAGCACTAGAGCACTGGCTGAAAAATGAAAAAATATCAGTACTCCTAGGTATTATTATTATAAAGAAGCAGCATTATTGTCCATATTCATTGATTCAGGCACTAGGACTGAAAGAAAGAAAGGCTGATTATAAATAAATGGGGAAATGGATGTAAACCATCTTAATGGCTGAGCGACCACTGAAGCTAAAGAAAGAAAGGATTGGCACATTATTTTTCGGTTATCACTGTACCTGAACCCCTGTGTGAAAACACAGCATCTTTAGTACTAATCCTCAGGGTAATGTCATCTGTGAAATTTTACCACTATGGACAGTATTGTAATTAAACCTGAAAATCAAAATGACCCTTAAAGTCCTTAACAAAACCTATGGTCCATAACTTAGGCTCATAGTTTTTCTTTCATCATAAAGGTAATGTATAGAGGCTAAAATAAAGCTAGGTAACAGAGAAATGAATAAAAGTAATTAAAGAATTTTACCACAGTCTGGCATTAAAAGTCCTTAAAACACTCATTGTTATGTTTAATAAAGAAGGCTGATCTTCTCTATTAGCTGTGGTGCTTCCAGGAACCTCTGTGACAGAGAATAGGCTCTACACTATTGTTAAGTTCCCAATTTGAGGACCTTGGTCACAGTGTATTGAATCTCCCTCTCAAATTTTAGATACCTCATACAGGGATGGTTCAAAGTTCAACAAATATTTAAATTGCTCTTTAGGGGAAAAGTATGATTAAATAAAAGCCTCCAAATTTTTTAACCTTGATTTTCATGACACCATAGCAGAATTTTGTATAGATATGCTGCACATATACATGTTTATAAATGCACGTGCATGCAAGCAGCAAATGGAGTCTGATTCCCCTCAATACCAAAAAAGACCCTAAGATGTGATTAATAGTCTTCTGTAGGAATTAAAGACTCTAAGGAAGTCTTCTGAATTCCCTTTTACCTGACAAGATGAATGAAAGATACATATTTTTACATTTAGACTTTCATGGATTGGGGGAGGGGAAATGAAGAAAGAAGGGGAAACTGATCTGAATTAATTGCTACCAAATTGGAGTTCAGTCAGTAAATTAAGTAACTTGTAAAATCCTGAAACATCTGCACAGCAAGTATTTGATGGGATGTTTTCAATTGTGAAGCTTTTAATCCAACATGGTGGCTTATTTTGAAGGTTAGAATGGTTCCCAACATTGAACTTTCTAAGCTTCATGGGAAATGGTGGGTCCTAGAAATGAAAAGAAAAAATTCACAGGTTAGCTGAACAACTGTAAGTATTTACATGCTAACACTCATTTGACAATAATATGCAACCATTAAAATGTTGTTTATGAAGAGTATGGGTAAGCATTGAAATATGTTAAATAAAAAAGGCAGGATGCAAAATTATATATACAATGTTATAGTTATTTTTAACCCAAAAATTGTATTTGGAACAAAACACTAAACTGTTGAAAGTGGTGGATTCATGGGTAATTTTCATTTTCTCTACTTTCTACCTGTATTTTCCACATTTTCTTTATTAAATATATAATTTGATAATTCAAAAATATTTATTTTTTAAATCCACATGGAAATAACATGAGCTTTGAAATTGGGCAATTCTGAATTTGAATTATAGTGTTGCCTCTTGCTATCTCCATGACTCTAGGGAAATAATGTCAATAGACCTTACTTTCCTCATCTGTAAAATAGGCATAATAAGATCTACCTAAAGCAATATTTGGCACAGAGTAGGCCCTCACATAGCTATTATTAGTATAAGCTTTCTGGAAACAATTTGGCCATACACATTGAGTCTTTAAGAAGTTCGTTTCAGTAATTTTGCTTGTAGGATTCTATTCTATGGAAATAATTATGAATGAGGAAAAGATTTATGTTCAATGATATTATACATGGCCTTATTCATAATCATGAAAAATTGGATAAAATCTTAATGTTGGACAGTAGAGAAATGGTTAAACAACAGTACCTTGATATAACAGGAATTTACTTTTTGTACTAATGAAAAAAGCAGAATTCGAGAACACAATAAGGTCTCAATGTTTAAGAAATATATTCATAGAAAATATTGGAAAGGTTATAACAAAATGTTAACAAGAGTTCTCTTTAGGTGGTGGGATTATGGGTGATTTAATTTTCTTCATAGTTTTTTCTCTTTTCTATTATGAGTATGCTCAATACACCTTTAAAATTAATTCTAATATTAATATGTATTATTATTTTCTGATTATAAAAGCAATGCTTGTTCATCATAGAATACTTAGAAAATTTAGAAAGGGGTAGGAAAAATAATGACGTATAATCTGAGACAGTTTTCTATCTCCCCCTCCTCATTTATTTATTCAAGAAATATTTATTGAATACTTACCATGAGACAGGCACTGTACTAAAATGTGAACAAGACATAGTTATTGCCCTCAAGGAGCTTACAATCTAGTGTGGGAGACAGACAGTAGACCATTACAACACAGAATAAAAGTCTCTTGTAACAATATTATGATAGCACCCAGAAGGGACATATAGCTCAGCTGTGGGGGTCAATCAGTGGTACCCTGAATAAGTGATGTGGAAGCTGAAACCTGGAGAATAAATATTAATTAGCCAGCTGAATGGGGCTGGGGTGGAGAAGGTGGGGGTGGCTGAGGAAGCATCCCAGTCATGGGAAACAGCAGGGGCATGTTTGAGGGACTGCAGTAGAATGTGGTTCAAGCACAGAGTGTGGAGATAGTACTGGTGGATAGGAAGCTTCAGAGTTGAAAATCATGAGAGAGTAGCCTGGAGAGATGAGCAGGGGCCAGATCATGAAAGGGCTTGTTAACTGTGTTAAGGAGTTCAGACTATTCCGAGGTCAGTGGAGGAGCCATGAACGAATTTGAGTTTTTCATCATTCTAGTTGGAGTATGGAGAATGGACTGGAAGAGGGACAAGATTGGAGGCAGGGAGACCAGGTAAGAGACTTTGCAGTAATATGGATGACACGTGATCTAGGGGTTATGGTAATTAGAATAAAGTGCACAGCTTTCCCCTGGATATGTAGATATGTAGGAATTATAGTTACAACCAATGCACCTTGGTGATTAATTAGATGAGGGTGAGGGAGAAGGAGAGAGAGCAAAACAGTACATGGGGTTTTTTTGGGGGGGACTGAAGCTGAAAGTCACCTGGTCATTCAGGTCTGGAGCTTAGGAAAGAGTTCTGGGCTGGAGACACATGTTCAGTAGTTATCAGCATATATATGGTCTTTAGCCAATAAGTGGATAGAGTCCCTAAGGAATAAGTAGGATGATGGTTGGGAGAAAACCTAGCAAAGTTTGGGAAGACACTTTAAGAGACTTCTGGTGGTAGAGGGGAGGAAAGAAGGGTATATGAAGTTTGAGAGAAACATGAGAGAAGGATTTTTTTTGCTTTAATTTTTTAATCTTAAAATTTAAATACATTAAAATTGATTTTGCTTGGCGTACAGCTTTTACACATGCATAGAATTTTGTATCTGTTACCACAGGACCTTCCCTGACTCCTAACCCTGGCAACCACTGATGTTTTTCTGTCCCTATATTTTTGCCTTTTCCAAAATGTCATGGAAATGTAATCATACAGTATGTAGCCTTTTGAGACTGTTTTTTTTCACTTACCATAATGCATTCAAGATTCATCTATGTTGTTGTATCAATAATTCATTCTTTTTTATTGTTGAGAAGTATAGTTTGTTTACTCATTCACACATTGAAGGATATTTGTTTTGTTTTCCAGTCTTGTGCTATTATGAATAGAGGTGCTATAAACATTCATATACAAATTTTTGTGTGAACACAGGTTTTCCTTTCTCTAAGGGAAATATTCAATAGTGGGATTACTGGGTCACATGGTGTTTGTTTAACTTTACAAGAAACTGCCAAACTGTTTTTCAGAGTGGATTTACTATTTTGCATCCCCAGCAGAAATGTATGAGTTTTGATTTTTCTGCATCCTTATCAGCACTTGGTATCATCACAATATTTACTTATTTTTTATTTTACCCATTCCAGTATGGGCAATCTCCTTGTGGCTTTAACTTGCATTTTCCTAATGGCTAGTGATGCTGAGCATCTTTTCTTGTGCTAAATTGTCATTTGCATTTCTTCTTTGATTAAATGTGCATTTATACCTTTGCTACTTTTTTGTTCTGTTGGGGTTTTTTTCTTATTTTTGAGATTTTAGAGCACTTTTCATACTAAGGATATTTTCTTCCAGTCAGTGGCTTGTTTTTTAATTTTCTTAACAGTGTTCTTTGCAGAGGAAACATTTTTAATTTTTTTGATGCCCAATTTGTATTTTTTTCTTTTGTGTATCTTATTTTTGATGACATATTTAAGAACTCTTTTCCTAACTCAAGGTGATGAAGATTTTCTCCTATGTTTTCTTCTAAGAGTTTTACAGTTTTACAGTTTACATTTAGGTCTATGATCCATTTTAAGTTCATTTTTTAAAAATTAAAAAACAATTTATCAATACACAATGTAGTTGATTTTCTTGGCCCTTTACTGATTCCTCCCTTCCCTGCCCCCCGCCTTTCCCACTCCCATCAATATCATATCTTCACTTATCTTAACAGTTAAAGAATTATTGTGATGGTTGTGTCTGTTTTCTCCCATTTGTTTGTTTGCTTGTTTGTTTATTTATTTATATTAGCTCCCACATATAAATGAGAACATGCAGTATTTCTCTTTCTGTGCCTGGCTTTTACCTCTTGCCATATACCAAAATCAACTCAAAATGGATTAAAGAATTAAATGTATGTCCTGAAACTATAAAACTCCTAAAAGAAAAAATAGAGGAAAAACTTCAGGAAGTAAGATTGGAAATAGACTTTATCAATATAACCCCCAAAGCACAGGAAACCAAAGGAAAAATAAACAAATGGGATTATATTAAACTAAAAAGCTCTGCACAGCAAAAGAAACAATTAACAGAGTGAAAAGACAACCAACAGAGTGGGATTAAATATTTGCAAAATATACATCTGACAAAGGATTAATATCTGGAATATACAAGGAACTCAAACAGCTTAACAGCAAAAAACCCCAAGTAACCCAATTAAAAAATGGGCAAAGAAGCTGAATAGGCATTTCTCAAAGGAAGATATACAAATGGCCAACAGACAAATGAAAAAATGCTCAACATCACTCAGCATTTGAGACATGTAAATCAAAACCACATTGAGATATCATTTTGCTCCAGTTAGGCTGGCTAATATCCCAAAGACTGAGAATAATAAATGCTAGCAAGGATGCGGAGAAAAAGGAACACTCCTACACTGTCGGTGGGACTGTAAAATGGTGTAGCCATTATGGAAAATGGTATGGAGTTTCTTTAAAGAACTACAGATAGATCTGCCACATGACCCATCTATCCCACTGCTGGGTATATACCCAAAGGAATGGAAATCATCACATCAAAGGGATATCTGTACTCCCATGTTTATTGCAGCTCTATGTACAATAGCCAAGAGTTGGAACCAGCCTAAATGCCCATCACTAGATAAATGGATAAGGAAAATGTGGTATATCTACACAATGGAATATTACCCTGCTGTACAAATGAATGAAATACTATGATTCACAGCAACCTGGATGAACTTAGAGAAGCTTATGTTACATTCATTTTTGTATATGTTGTGAGGTGTATATGGTGTGAGGATGTCCTGTTGTCCCAGCACCATTTGTTGAAATGACTGTATGTTCTCTATTGAATTGTCATTACTCCTTTGTAGAGAAATCATTTAACCACTTTATGTGGGTCTATTTCTGTATTTTCTTATTTTATTTTTTATCCTATTCCATTACTTTATGAGTCAACCCTTTTGCCAATACCACACTGCCTGGAGTACTATGGCTTTATAGTATGTCTTAAAATTGGATAGTTTGAGTCCTCCAACTTTGTTTTTCTTATTCAGAATTGTTTTGGCTATTCTAGATCTTTACTTTTCCACATAAATTTTAGAATCAGCTTATATTTTAGAATCAGCCTATATCTACCAAAAAATCCTGGTGGAATTTTAGTTGGGATTGCATTAAATCTGAATATCAATTTGGAGAGAATTGATATCTTAACTACATTGAGTCTTCTCACCCATGAACATGGTATGTCTCTCCATTAATTTAGGTATTCTTTAGCCTCTTTCATCAGTGTTTTGTAGGTTCAACATGTGTAACAAATATGTATATGATTTGTTAGATTTATACCTAGCTACTTAATTTTTTGAAGTTATTATAAATGGTATTGTGTTTTTAATTTTGGGTTCCCAAATGTGCATTGCTATTCATCAGTAAATGGACACTTGGGTTATCTCCATTTTTGGCTACTATGAATAATGCTATGAACATTCATGTATAAGTTCTTGGGTGGACATATGTTTTTGGTATTTTTGGTTATATACCTAGGAGTAGAATTGCTTGGTCATATGGTAATTCTATTTTTAACATTTTGAGAAACTGCTAAACCATTTTCCAAAGTGACTGCACCATTTTACATTCTTACCAGCAATGTATGAAGGTTCTGATTTCTCCACATCCTCACCAACACTAATATTATACATCTTTTGGATTATAGCTAGTCTAGTGGATATTAAGTGGCCTCTCATTGCGGTTTTGATTTGCACTTCTCTAATGGCTAATTATGTTGAGCATCTTTTCATGTGTTTATTGGTCATTTGTGTATTTTCTTTGGAGATATGTCCATTCAGATCCTTTGCCCATTAAAAAAATTTGGTTGTTTTTCTTTTTCTTATTGAATTGTGAAACTTCTTTATATATTAACATATAAATCTCTTATTAGATATTTGATTTACAAATATTTTCTCCCCAAAGACCACATATTATATGATCCCATTTATATGAAATGTCCAGAATAGGCAGATCTATAGCAACAGAAAATAGATTAGTGGTTTCCTAGGAGTGGGAGTGGGATGAATTGTTAATGACTGCTAATGTGCATGGGGTTTCTTTTTGGGGTAGTGAAAATGCCTTAAAATTGATTTTGGTGATGGTTGTACAACTTTGTGACTATACTAAAAACCACTGATTTGTACAGTTTAAGTGGTCAAATTATATGGTATGTAAATTGTATCTTAGTAAAACTGATTAAAAATGTACTTTTACATTTAAACTGCACTCATACAGCTTTTTCACATAACCCTATTAATTATTCTTGGACATTATTATTTTCAATGATTGCACAATATTTTATAATGCTGTATCAATTTATTTCACCATTTATTGCTAGATATTTAGTTTTGATTCAAATTTTATGCTATTATAATAAATTGATGACAAATAGTTGTACAGATCTCTATTTCATTAAAATTCATTCCTAAAATGGAGTCATTGCTAGATAAAATTATATGAATATTTTAAGGTTTTCATACATGTTGCCAAATTGCCTTTGAGAAATTATCTACAAATTTAAACTTACATCAGGAATGTATAAGAAAACCTGTTTCAACATGTCCTTGCCAACACTAGGTACTACAATTTGTAAAAATTGGCTGATTTAATAGACAAAATTGGAATTTTAGGTTATTTTAATTTGTATTTCTTTATAGTGAAGTTGAATAATTTTCATGTTTATTCTTCACTTTAATTTTTATTTTGCTGATTGATTGTTCACATCTTTTGCCCATTTTCTAACTGCTGTGTTTTTCCTTTGCTTACTGATTTTCGAGAGCTTTGTAAATCAAGGATGTTAAATTTTTTGTGTTGTATATTTTGCAAATGTTTTTCCAAGTTTGCCTTTTAATTTCGAAGAAAATATCAATGCATTTTTTGTGTAAATATTATGGCAATAATTACTTTTTTATATACAAATATTTGAGACAAAATAAAAAATGTTGGAAGGCAGCCCCCTCCACCCAGAAGCAGACAAGAGAGTAATGCCCAGGGTCCTAGGCAAGAGCCAAGGGCCACCCCATCCACTTGGAAGCAGGCAAGAAAGCACACCAAAAACACATCTGTGCAGGTGGCCCACCAGAGCCATCGCCACAGCCACAGCTGCTGCAAAAGTGGCTTGATGCCACAGCAGTAGCCACAGCCACCATGCAGGCAACCTGCCAGACACTCAACTGCATTGACACAAGGAGAATCACCAATGAAAACCAGAAAAAGAAGAAGACATGTCTCTCCTCAAAGCCCACTCCAAAATAATAGAAGAAACAACTGCTCTACCAGATCACCAGATACCAATGCAGAGATATTAGAAATACAAAAACTCAAGAAAATATGACACCACCAAAAGAATACAGTAACTCTTAAAAACCAGACCCTATAGAGCAGAAAACCCTTGAAATGACAGAAAAAGAATTCCAAACAACAATCTTAAGGAAACTCACTGAGAAACAAGAAGACTCAGTTAGACAACATAATGAAATGAGAGAAGAAATCCAAGATATGAAAGAGGAAATTTACAAAGAGACTAATACCTTAAAAAAGAATGTAGCAGAACTCACTGAACTGAAAAATTCACTCAGCTAAATAAAAAACACAATGAATAGCTTAAGCAGCAGGTTAGTAAAGCAGAAGAAAGAATTTCTGATCTTGAAGATAGATTTTTCAAATAACCCAGGCAGACAAAAAAAGGAAAAAAAGAATTTTAAAAACTGAAGACAATCTAAGAGAGCTAGCAGACAACCTTAAGTGCACAAACATTTGAATCATGGTTGTTCCAGAAGGGGAGGAGAAAGGAAAAGGCATCGAAAACCTATTCAATGAAATAATAACAAAAAACTTCCCAGGTATAGGGAGAGATGCAGACCTTCAGATCCAGGAAGTTCAAAGATCCCTAAACACATTCAACCCAAAAAGATCCTCTCCAAGACACATTATAGTCAAACTGGCAAAACTCAAAGACAAAGGGAGAATCTTAAAAGAAGCAAGAGAAAAGCATCAAGTCATCTATAAGGGAGCCCTTATCAGATTAATAGCATAATTTTCAACGGAAACTCTACAGGCCAGAAGAAGAAAATGGGTTGATATATTCAAAATACTAATAGAAACAAACCTGTCAGCCAAGAACACTATGCTCAGCAAGGCTATCTTTCAGAAATGAGGGGAAAATAGTGTATTTTCCAGACAAACAAAAACTGCAGGAGATCACTACCACACAACCAGCCCTACAAGAAATCCTCAAGGGAGTCCTGCATCTAGAATTTGAAAAATGATAATCACTACCATGAATACACAGGCAAGAACAAAAACCATTGGTACAACAAAAATGCAAACAAGAAAGAGAAAGAAACTAAATCTTACACCACCACAAAAAACCATAATGACAAAGTAATAATGACCCTGCTTTATTTCTGATTTTAGTAATTTCTGTATTCTCTCTTTTTTTCTTGGTCTAGATAAAGGTTTGCAAATTTTGTTGATCTTTTTAAAGAATAAACTTTTGGTTTTGTTGATTTTCTCTCTTGTTTTTTAATTCCCTATTTCATATATTTCTGTTGTAATCTTTGTTATTTCCTACTTACATCTGCTTTTGATTTAGTTTGTTCTTCTTTTTCTATTAAGGGAGAAGTTTACATTACTGATTTGAGATTTTTCTTACTTTTAATATAGGTGTTTACAAGTATAAATTTTCCTCTAAGCACAGCATGAGCCCTGCATCCTACAAATTTTGATATGTTGAGCTTTGATTTTTATCTCAAAGTACTCTCTAATTTCCTGGTGATTTTTCTTTTTTACCCATTGTTTATTTAGGAGAATGTTAATTTCCACACATATGTGAATTTTCTAAGTTTCCTTCTGATATTGTGGTCAGAGAACATATTTTCTATAATCTTAGTCTTTTTAAATGTATTAAGACTTGTTTTCTGACCAAAAATAAATAAATTAATTAATTAATTTAAAAAATTTAAAAGTTAGCATTTATTAATTCTAAGATGTAAATACATGGGTATTCACTTTAATCTTCATCCTTTAACTTAAAAAAATTTCAAAAGAAAATAATAGAAATATGTATAAGATACTTAATAATTTGGACATACATAACTTATTCAACCATTCTCCTAATGATAGACATTCAGGTTGTTTCAGTTTGGAGCTTTTGCAAATATCACTGAAGTAATTATTTACATACTTTTAAAACAATTCTTCTTCTTTTGCTAAGTTTCAAAATGCTTCTCCCAGTCTTCTCTCCTGTGTTCCCAAACATTTTTCCATTACTATCAGAACATGACTTTTTTATTCCCACAAAACTAATCAGTTAATTAAATTATTTGTACAGAGTGCTCTGGAAAAGGCATTGCATAAGGGCAATTTTGCTTATCTGTGGAAGCACATCAAAAATGTGTTTCATTGTTCAATAGTCACTCAAGACGTTCTGGAAAAAAAGTGTTACACGGTCATACAAATTTGGGAAATAACTTATTCCACTTTTGGGGATTCACAAAGTTCCTTAGCATACCAAAAGTCCTGACAAGTACTATAGTGAAGACAAGGTTCCATAATCTGTACAAAATAAATAATTCAACAGTCAAATAAGTTCAGGGAGCTACTACAACTTCCTCTTGGTGAGTCATGAAACTCATTAGCACAGTAATTTTGCTTATATGGAGTTTCCTAAATTTATTCACCAGAGAACATTTTTTCCTTTAACACCTGTTAACATGTCAAAGTACTAGTGTTTCATAGAATACCTTTAGCAAAATGCTAAGATGGGAAAATGAGAAAGGTAAGTACTGTGAATAACTGAAGTCTAAATACTATTACAATACAATATCAAACATTTCATCAGTGTTTTGAATAAGAAAACAGACTTAATTCTTCATTCTTTTAAATCTTTGATTGTAAGTGAAGATGCATGATAAATAGCCCAAGTCAGGTTTTTAAATGTAGTGCCATAGGGGAAATGCTTTGAGGTCAGACAGACCGGGGTTGCAATCCTAGTTAACTTCTTATTAGCTATGTAACCTCGGATAGATCGTTTAACCTCTCTTCAGTTCAGTTTTCTCATAAGTAAAATGGGAATAGTAATATTCTCCTCACAGAGTTGATGTGAGGATAAAATGTGATAATGTATATCAAGTACATAGTAAAGTGGTTGGCACACATCCAAGGTCTTGTACAGTATCTATAATTGTACACAGCAGAAATCCTGAAAGGGAAAAAAACTGAAGACCTGAGAACCCACAAACTAATTGCTAGCTTTTTCATGGAAATAGAATAATTAGTTTTACCAGATTAGAGCCTTGAGCTCTGTGGTATTTCTATTACTAAAATTCTCCTTTTAATACTGAATTACACTGGGTTTATTTACTTGTGAGTGTTGCAAAGAGAGGGCTGTTTAGTTTTTCACTAGGCCAAAGGGGATCGCACGTGTAAAGCTGCCTGCCACTGATTAACAAATTAGTAACATTTTAGAAGGGTTGGAGTTTATGTGGGTGCTTTCTGCCTGTTAGTGGGTAAGAGGAGGCTATTAACTGACATAATGGAGTTAGGGAAAAAGAATCTATTTGTAATCTATATCAGTTTCAGAGTCCTGGAATACACCAGGACAAGTTTTATAATTTGCAGTATGAAAGTAAATAACCTAAATGGGAAGTTTGGCTGTTTCTGGATACCCTGGGGTTGGGTCTTTTAGCACCACAAGTGACGTTAAGTATGAGTTTGCAGGGAATAAGGGCATCTTTTTCAGTACACTGCACAGAAAAATTATGTATAGAACTTCTGCTTATGCGTGCAATACAAGAGTGAAAAATTTTCACCAGGATGAGAACTTACTCTTTTTCTAGTTCTGCTTTCAAGGCTGCATCTTAGCAGTTCAGGTGGCACTGTATGTGCCTCCCTCAGAATACTGACCTGAGACATGCAGGAAATGTGAAAGCTGCTACGTTTCTGTTTCCACAGCAAGAGATGATGAGCATTCTGGATAATCTGTAAGATTGAAAAGTGAAGATGATCAAATGCCCCTTTGCCTTACATGGGTGGGTATTCATTCACTGGCAGTCCAGTACCCCAGAGGCAGCAGACATATGCAAATCTCTAAAGACTGGTGTGCTACATGAAAGCATTTGTAACCAGCCCAGATGTTCACATTCCAAGAGTAGTGAGCCTGCTATATTATGAACTAAGATTATTTTATTTATCAGCATTATCTGATTTATAATACTGGCTGGTATTTGACTTAAATAGATGTGATGACAGCTCAAAATCATCTGACTTTAATGGCATATTTTGGGTCTCACTATTCACAAAATTACCCTGTCTTGCTGTTATTCCACTGGACATAATTGAGATAGCTATTATAGTATTTTAAGTGTTGGTGTGTTTCTAAAAAGGAGTGAGATATCTAGAAAATAAGAGGCTTTGGGATTAATAAGCAACATCATTTATGGTATAAATGTTTTTTTTCCTGACCTCCAGCATTTTGGGAAACCAAAGTACACTCCGAATCAGCTTGCTTAATGTACTGATAATCACTTTCTTTATACTCCCTGCACAATAATGTACTTGGCACTTCAAGATTAAAAAGTTGACAGTGCGGGCCGGCCCGGTGGCGCACTGGAGAGTGCGCCGCTTGGGAGTGTGGCGGCGCTCCCGCTGAGGGTTCGGATCCCATGTGGAGACCGGTTCCCGCTCACTGGCTGAGTGCAGTGCGGGCACAGCACTGAGGGTTACGATCCCGTTACCGGTCAGTAAAAAAGACAAAAAGGAAAAAAAAAAAAGTTGACAGTGGCCATCCCCTACAGTTTATGCTTAGCACAAACTTATGAAATCCATGTGCCATTCAGAGTGCTCCCATAAGTGTGAGGTCTGGATCCTTGAAGACAGAAGCCAGCCAGCCAGGGTGGGTTACCCTTGCCACAGCAGGCTGGCAAACTCTCACGCCACTGAGTTAACCAGGCAGATTCCAAACACAAGGCAAATTTCTTCTAGGAAAAGTGGAAAAGTAAAAGTGGCTCTGATAATATCTTTGGATTCATGGCCCTATGATGGGCACAACATTCTGCCTTATCTGGAATCCCAGTCTTAGGGGATTCTTGCCCCTAAGTCTGAACAAAAAGCAGTTGTATTGGCTCAGGTCTTCAGTAAGAGATATACATCGAATAATTTATGTTTGTCAAACAAAGAAAAAACGAGGCAACAAGTGCTTAAGTATACATCACATCCCACCTATCTGAAATTTCTACCAAGAAGACAATTGACAAAGTGAAAGACAATTCTGGAAGTGTAATGAACTTTCTTGCCTTGCTGCTCCAGAGAAGTGATGCTATTTTTTTGATGTTCACTCCTTGCTGATGGTTGCCTGCCTCAGAATTTTGTAAGTGTGGTTTGGCAATAAACCTTTCCAGAAGTTGGCTTTTAGGACTCTGCCATGTGGGTTTACTTTTTCCACTGCAATTCACATTCTTATTTAGCACAGAACACATACTCCAAGCAATTATTTGAATTAAAATCATGCTCTTTCAGACATTGAGGCCTGAACTGAAAAACCCAATTATCAACTTCCTTCATGGTTTCACTCTCAGGGTAAGATTAAGCTAAGGCTGCAAAGTAAAGCTCATCTGGTGAGGACTAAATAAAAATTGCAGATACATAAAAAAATTAGACTCTGCATAATAGAAGACAGACGCAGCATTTAGCAAGTCAAGTTACCTCTTTCTGCCATCTGCATCTATGCTGCTTCCCTCAATCTCACTTGCTCTTGCTGCCTATGAAGTAGTGATTTCACCATTATTCAACAGATGTCTCTACTTGAACCAAGAATGATGCATTTGAGTCTTATTGCATGCTGGCTAATCTCTGGTTCTCTTTCTGTTTTGTCCTAGATCTCTTCCTTTCCTTTAAAATTCTAGGTTCCGCATAAACCCTTTCTACTATGTGAAGTGACTGTGGCAGTGTATGTACACTTCTTTCCAGCCATTGGTTCTCAGGGATTGGGAAGAGTAGGGAAAGAACATGATGGAGTCTGAAGAACTTAGGTTGAGTTGCAACTGCTTTATGATCTTACATGTCACCCCTTCCTAGCTTCAGCTTTTTCATCTGTAAGATAGGGGCAATACTCTATCATTAACAGTATTTTTGGGATACTCTTCCCTGAAGTATGAGTGCTCTCTAATGTTCTATCCTTGACCCTCTGACTCTCTTTCACCATTCATTTCCTTGTCCACATGGATTCATGTCGACTTTGCTTAGGCGATTTCAAATTTTACATTTTATCTCCTTTGCCTAGTTTCCTTCTCTCCTTTATTATCTCCTTCACTTTTCATGAGTTTAACTGCCAACTCTATACAGATGACTCCTAGATCTCTCTAGTCAGTGGTACTATTTCCAGTTATTTAACATGTTTCTTGGCTTTGACTCTTCCTCTCTATTTCTAGTGTTACCACCACTCATGAAGCCACTGTGACACATGCTCGGCTTTCTGCTGCTTTCTCCAGTTCTTGTCTTTCCAAATTCCAGTCCATCCTGCATACCAGTACCTGAGTGATTCTTATAAAATTTATCTTTCATTATGTCAATATATCACTCAAGATCATAAAATTAATAGCTAGTTCCTATTGTATCAGGTCTACAAAGCCCTCTACCATCTAGTCATATCTTATTTCTGTAAGATTATGGTCCTACAACACCCACCCTATGCTTCAGAATAGATGGCCTCCCCAGTGTTCTTACCACATTCATGTTATTCTTCTTACCTGGAATGCTATTTCCTTCTTTCTAGCATCTATCTCAATGTTACCCATCTTAATCACACCTAGCTTAACTCCTGCCTCTTCCTTAAAACTCTTTCCAGCATAGATCATACACTTTCCCCCTGTATTGATATACTCAGTGTTTAAGCATCACTAACAATCACACACTTATCACGTGTACCACACTAAGCCTACATTAGGTATGTAATTAGCAACATCACTTTTATGGCAACAAGCACACCAAGTCTGTGTTATACTTATGTGCTTTTCTTATTTTTCCCTGCAATTGCACATTCTTTGAGGGCAGAGGCCACTTTTTACTTATGCTTATATCCCTCCACAGTAATGTTTTGAGGTGTACCTTCAGGAAATGCTTTCTGAATTGAACTGATTGATTGGAGACTTGCATTATTTCAGGAACACATATCAATTCAGAGCTTAGGGTTGGACAGCACAGGTAAAGCAGTAAAATGAAGAGCCATGGTATTATTGCATTAGGTAACTTTTCCAGGAGCTGAGGGGCTCCCTTCTTATCTAGAAACATGGAGAACAAGTCACTTGAAAAATGGTAGCTACCGAAAGGAGGAGCCCCTCCCTAACCCAGTGTATCATGTGTGATGCTTTCAGGGATGGAACCTAGGATTCCTATTCTCGAGCAAAGGAAAATGGCAAGTGTAAGAATAGGTTGTTTATAGGCTGGTGGCCAAAATGCTGGGTTGAGATGATAAAAGCAAGCCAACTGGATGTATTTAGAGAAAATACAAGAAGAAAGAAATTGGGTTCTGGAATATGGAAGATATATTAATAATGTAAGTTTACCGTGGCCTGAAAAAGGAACAGAACCATTTGGTGAAAAATATCAGTTTGTGATTATTTGGCTTGACTTCTGACCCCTTAATATTAGATATGATCATAAAACATCACACCTTAGAGCTGAAGATAGCTTAGAGATCATGGAATTGCAACTTAGAAACTGAAGTCCAGAGAGAAGGGACTTGCCAAAAGTCACATGTTGAACCTAGTGGCAGAGTTGGGAAATATTTCCCATGCCAGAGATCTAGCAATGTTTTTCCATCCTTCTATTTCTGGTGAAAGAGGAACAGGAACTGATATAACTTTCTTTCAAATGGACCTTTTAAAGGTCTATAAACTGAAAAGTAAATAGGAGCAAGGAGAGATACTGAGTGGTATAGTGGTTAAAGGTTTGGACTTTGGAGCCAGGATCTGTCACTTACTAGATATGTGACTTTGGGTTTCTCTGAGTTTAAGTTTCCTCATCTATAAAATGGGGCTATTTAATATTTACAACTGACAAAGTGATTATGACTATTAAATATAACAAAGCCTGTGAATCACCTGATATATAATAGGCATTCAACAAATGTTAGTTGCACATTTAAATCAATCTAACATTTTGTTTAATAAAATCAATTTAAATCAATTTGTTAGATTTAAATCAATCTAACAAATTGTTTAACAATTTAACAATCTAACATTTAAATCAAATATTTTCTATACACACATCTATTTTGCAAGGGTTGCAGAGAATACTGAAATGAAGTTGAAAAGGTCTCTGACTTCAGTGAGTTCCCATTGAATCCCCTACTGTGCAAACTCTTTACTGGAGCCAGGCTACTTTCTTTATGTCCCCTCACTCAACTTTGGGTCATGTGCATTGCAACCTGTTACTTTCCTTGTACGTTCTGCCTCTTCAGTCCTTGCCACCAATCCAGATCCTATCTAATCTTTAAGGCCCAAATTCTACCTTCTCTGTGAAGCCTTTCCTGACCAGCCCAACCCACAGGAAATCACTCTTTCCTTTGAATTCCTATAGAACAAAATTTATAGTTCTACGTATTTGGTCAATAACATATCTTGTATTGCATTTTGTTAGGCAACTTTCCAGTATGTGTCTTATCTCCCCAAGTAAATGCAAGACCCTTGAGTTCAGAGATGTGTATAACGCACTATATAGGTCCAATGTCATAACTATAATATGCTGTCAATAAATACTAGTTTATTTCTTCTCTTATTCCTTCTAATTGGTTGTCACGGCAGCAGAAACAACCAGATTGAAAATAAGTCAGAAACCTCTTCTACCTTGAGCAGTACTAATGGGTGTCATAAAGAGAAGGTTTTATCCAAAGAAATGTGTAGGAAATTAGGCTATGCATAAAACACTTAACATACTGGAGTCTGAAGTCAATATTTTTGTGAATAAGTGTGCAGCCCATTAACTTTTTAAAGTGCCCTTGTGTTTATATTCTCTTTTATTGATTTTTTAATGCAACGTATGTTGCTAAACTTAGATATTTAATTTATGTTCTTGATTTATTTTTATTAAGTGGACTTGTTGATTTGCTTAGAAATTAATTTGCCTTTGAAATTTTATTCATCTTCCTCTGTTGAAATTAATTTGATGTTTGCATGCTTTTAGAAGACTTTAGAGAACTACTTCAAATAATTGTAGAGTTTATAAAATGAAGTATGTAAATTTTAATGTTTTACATCTCCAGGTTTTATGAAAATTAGAAGTCCTACTTTCTACAGAATATTTTGTTATTCATCTGTTATTCAGTTTATGTATCTATTATTTGAACAAATAAATGTGTATATCCTTATTATATTAAAAAATAAATAAATTTTATTAAATGTCAGCAGGAAAAAAAAACTGATGTTGAGGAAAAAGCAGAATAGAAACTTATGAAAAGATACCAAATTAGACTGTTCATAAAAAACCCCTTCATTTTTCCAATAAAAAAAAAGTGTTCAGCATTTGAGAGGAAAGAGAGAAATTCCTCCAAGCCCTGGTTATTATTAACACCAAAAGGTTACATTAGGAAATTCAAGCAAGTTTTTGTTTTTGTATTATAGAGATTTTTTACTTGATAAAAATATCCCTCCTGAAATATACTTTACTAAAAATATTAAAATAAATTAAAAAGTCCATTTTCAATCTCATTAGATGGAGCTAAAAGCAGTTTGGCTAGTTAAGGAAAGTTCAGTTCTTTTATCACTGGGTTCTTTTAAAATGTTTTTTCTTGTCATAGTTAGTACACTGATATAGAGTAACTGCAATAGGTTGTGTATAATTATCCTGTACCCTGGGGCCTGATCCTGACTTGGAGCTCTCTATTGGATTCTCAAACCAGGCTGATAGAAGACTAGGGTAAGAAGGAAGAAAGAAACTGGATTTACCTTTTTTTTGCTAGGAAATAAAGGAACTAAGCCTAATAGATAGAGGTCATGTAATTACAACTGACATATGCTAACTATGGTACTTATATCAAAGCCAAAACTAAGTTAATTTCCTGTCAGATAACCACAAAACAGATATATCTGGCAATCTTTTTTTGAAGACTCCAATTTATGGGGCTGGGCAGGGGAATCATTGAAAAGCAGATTACAATGAGTTTAGATTAGTCCTAGAAAATAGGGGGAACTGGGAATTTACCTGTAAACTCTGGGACAACTTTTCTCTGGAAAGGTCTGAGCCTCTCTATCAGGGTTAAGCCTAGACTCAAGATGTTTCGTGGCTACCATCCAGGGATCAGGTCACTTGCTTCCCTTATAGTCTGGGCAAATCCACACCTAAGATAGCATTCTCATGGGAAAGTCAAAAAAGATGTTGTCTGGCCAATCATAATATATATAATTACGTAGTTCAGTTTTGGCTTCTCTGTGGGAGGACCCCAACATGAGAACTGCAGGCCACTTGAAGTTGCTTATTTGAGTCAATGTGCAAATAAACCTCTTATGCCTCCTTGGTAAGAGCCACAGAGTAAGTTTTCCTAGAACATGAACTGTATTTCTATTTATCCTGAAGTATTTCTGGATGAGAACATTTCTGGAGCCAGCTAATACCATTACTCAATTGACAGTGTTGATAAAGAGTTACTCCCAGGTAATGTTAGCAAGATGACAAAGCAGCAGATTCTGGCCTTCCTTTACCACACAAAAAGGGTAGGAAGAAGAGTTTCATTTTGCCTGCATCATCCCGTCTCCTAAACTCACACTGCCCCTGCCCCGCATAGAGAGGGAATACATTCAACTAAGGAAGTGAAAAGTCTGTACATTGGAAACTGTAAAATAATGATGCAAGAAATTGAAGAAGGCACAAATAATTGAAAAGATATCTAGTGTTCATGGATTGGAAGAGTCAATATTGTTAAAATGTCCATACTACCCAAAGCAAGCTACACATTCAATGCAATCCCTATCAAAATTCCGATGGCAATTTTCACAGAAATAGAAAAAACAATTATAAAATCATAAGGAACTACAAAAGATTGTGAATATCCAAAGCAATTCTGAGGGAAAAAAAAATTGTAGGCATCACACTACCTAATTTATAATTATATTATAAAGCTATAGTAAAATAAAAAATTATATGTTATCTGGAAAACAATTCAGGAGCAGAAAGCAAAACTTGGCAAAACAATTGAATCAACTGAAAAAACAGAAATTCTAGAAATAAGGAATATATTATCTGGACTGAAAAAGTTGATAGAAAGTGCCAATAGCAGACTTAACAAAATGAGGAAGAATCAGTGAACCTGAAGAGAAAACATATGAAAGTATCAAATTGGAGGAACAAGAAAAGAGTAAAAAAAATGAAACAAATATAGCAAACACAGGACCCCCGCAAGTGAAATAACCTCCACATAATTGGCATACCTAAAGGAGAAGAAAAAGGAAGAAATGAAGAAAGCACACTTAAGGAAATAAGGCTGAAAATTTCCCAAGTATGGAGAAAAGTATAGGAAGCTCAGAGGTAACCAATAAAATTCAATCTAAGGAGGAACCTCCTAAGGCACATCATAATCAAATTATCAAAAAGCATAGACAAAGAAAGGATACTGAAAACAGTAAGAGGAAAGAAACACATAACATTCAACAGAGTCCCAATCCCAATATGTCTCTCAGTGGATTTTTCAGTAGAAATCCCACAGGCCAGAAGAGAATGGGATATTTTCAGAGTGCTGAAGGAAAGAGACTGTCAGCCAAGAATTCTCTACCCAGCAAAATTAACTTTCAAGTATGAAGGAGAAATAAAAGTATTTCCCAGATAAACAAAAGCTAAGGGAATTCATTGACACCAGACCTGGCTTACAAGAAATGCTAAATGGAGTTCTTCGATCTGAAAGAAAATAACGCTAAGGAGCAGCAAGAAAACATTTGAAAATACATAACTCATTAATAAAGTAAGTTAACACACCTCAGAATACTCCAGTGTTGTGAGGGAGGTGATAAACCACATAAACTGTTATTATGAGGACTAAAGGACAAACATAACAAGACACCCACAATACAACAACCATATAAGACATGGGCAATATTGGAAAAAGTAACTTGAAACAATAAAATGTCAAAAAGTAGGGGAAAATGATGACAAAGTGTAGTATTGGCTTTGGCTTTTTTCTTTCTTCTTAGATATCAAAGTTAAGTTGCTATTAGTCTAAAATAATCTGTTATGACTGTAAAATGTTTTCTGTAAGCCTCATGGTATTCATAACACAAAAACTTATGAGACATACTAAAAATATAGAGCAGGAAATCAAAATACACTGCTAGAGAAAAACCACTCAATCACAAAAGAAGCTAGTAAGATCAGAAAAAAGAAAAAAAAAAGGATTAACAAAACAACCAGAAAAAAGTAACAAAATGGCAGTAACAAGTCCCTATATATCAATAATAATCCTAAATATAAATGACTGAATGCCCCAATTAAAAGACCCAGACTGGCTTGATGTATTATAAAACAAGAACCAACAATATGCTGCCTACAAGAAATTCACTTCACCTATAAAGACACACACTGACTGAAAGTGAAGGGATGGAAAAAGATATTTTACACAAATGGAAACCAGGAAAGAGCAGGAATAGCTATACTTAAATCAGATAAAATAGACTTCAAGCCAAGGAAAGTAAAAAAAAGATAAGGAAGGCCATTATATAATATAAAGGGATCAATTCAACAAGAGGCTATAACAATTCTAAATATATATGCACCCAACTTTGGAGCACCCAGTTATATAAAATAATTACTGTTAGACCTAATGACAGAAATACACTGCAACACATTATTAGTTGGGAACTTTAATACTCCACTTTCAGCAATAGAAAGACTATTCAGACAAAAAATTAGGAAGGAAACATCAGAATTAATATCTGCTCTAGGCCTATTGGACCTAAACGACATATATAGAATATTTCATCCAACAGCTGCAGAATACACCTTCTTCTCAGCAGCACATGGAACATTCTCTAGAAGAGACCATATCTTAGGACACAAAACATGTCTCAACAAACTTTAAAAAATCAAAATCATATCAACTACCTTATCCAACCACAATGGAATAAAATGAGAAATCAACAAGAAAAGGGACACTAGAAACCATATAAATATAAGGAAGTTTAACAACATGATCCTAAACAGTGAATGGATCAAAGAAGAAATCAAAAAGGAAATTAAAGCATACCTGGAGACAAATGAAAATAAAAACACAACATACCAGAACCTATGGGATACAGCAAAAGCCTTCTAAGAGGGAAGTTTATAGCAATAAATGTCTACATCAAAAAAGAAAAAAGACTCCAAATAAACAACCTAACATTACACCTCAAGGAACTAGCAAAATAAGAACAAACCAAACTTCAAATCAGTAGAAGGAGAGAAATAACAAATGTCACAGCAGAAATAAATGAGTTGGAGTTTAAAAAAACAATTTAAAAGATCAATGAAACAAAAACTTGGTTTTCCAAAAAGATAAACAAAATCAGTTAATCTTTAGGTAGATTAACAAAGAAAAAAGAGGGAAGACTCAAATAAAATAAAAATGAGGAGACATTATAACTGATTCCACAGAAATAGAAAGGATCATAAGAGACTACTATGAACAATATATATGAACAAACTGGAAAACCTGGAAGAAATGGACAAATTCCTGGAAACATAGAACATATCAAAGTTGAATAAAGAAAAACTAGAAAACCTAAACAGACCAGTAAAGAAAACCCCAGGACCAGATGGCTTTACTGCTGCATTCTACCAAACATTTAAAGAAGAACCAATACCAAGTCTTCTCAAACTATTTCAAAAATTGAAGAGGAGGGAATACTTCCAAACTCATTCTACAAGACCAGTATTATCCTCATACCAAAACTAGAAAAAGACAACAAAAAAGAAAACTACAGACCAATATCCCTAATGAACACAGACGCAAAGATCCTTAACAAAATACTAGCAAACAGAATGCAAGACATTAAAAGGATGTGTTCACCATGTGTTTACCATGATAAAGTAGGATTCATCCCAGGATGGTTCAACACACACAAATCAATAAACACAATACATCATATCAACAGAATGAAGAAAAAAAACCAGATGATCCTTTCAATAGATGAGAAAAGACATTTGATAAAATCCACCACCCCTTCATGATAAAAACACTTAACAAACTTGTTATAGAAGGAATGTTCCTCAACACAGTAAAGGCCATATATGACAAACCTACACCTAAAGTCATAGTGAATGGACAAAAATTGGAGGCTTTTCCTCCGAGATTTGCAACAAGACGAGGATGGGCACTTTCCCACTCTCATTCAATGCAGTCTTAGAAGTTCTAGCCTGTGCAATAAGGCAAGAGAAAGCAATAAAGGGCATTCAAATTGGAAAGGAGGGAGTCAAACTATCCCTATTTGAATTCAAACATGATCCTATACATAGGAACCCCTAAAGACTGCCAAAAAATTACAAGAACTAATAAATGAATTCAGTAAAGTGGCAGGATACAAAATCAACACACAAAATCAATAGCCTTTTATATGCCAACAACAAAATAGCCAAAGAAAAAAATCAAGAAAGTAATCCCCTTCACAATAGCTACCAAAAAAAAAAAAAAAAGAAAAAAAAGAAAAAGAAAAAGAAAAAAGAAATACTTAAGAGTAAATTTAATGAAGGAGGTGAAAGATCTCTACAATAAAAAATCAAAAAAGTAATCCCCTTCCCAATAGCTACCAAAAAAAAAAAAAAAAGAAAAAAAAGAAAAAGAAAAAGAAAAAAGAAATACTTAAGAGTAAATTTAATGAAGGAGGTGAAAGATCTCTACAATGAAAACTATAAAACATTGGTGAAAAACTTTGAAGAGGACACAAATAAATGGAAGGATATCCAATATTCATGGGTCAGAAATAACATCACCAAAATGTCCATATTACCTAAAGCAATCTACACATTCAATGAAATCCCTATCAAAATACCAATGACAATCTTCATAGTAATAGAAAAAGATCTTAAAATTTGTATTGAACCACAAAAGAACCCAAACAGTGAACGCAATCTTGAACAAAAAGAAAAAAGTTGGAGGCATCACCCTTCCTGACTTCAAAATATACCACAAAGCAGTAGTAACCAAAACGTCATGGTACTGGCATAAAAATAGACACATAGACCAATGGAAAAGAATAGGGGGCCCAGAAACAAATGCACACATTCACAGCCAACTGATTTTTGACAAAGCTGCCAAGAATATACAGTGGAGAAAGGACAGCCTCTTCAATGAATAGTTCTGGGAAAAAAAGATATCTACATGCAGAAGACTGAAACTAGACCCCTATCTCTCATCATATGCAAATCAACTCAAAATGGATTAAAGTACTAAATTTAAGACTTGAGACCCTGAACCAGCACTGAGCAGGGGAGCCCACTGGAAGTGGCTGGCAGCAGTACCAGACAGTGGAACTGGGTGGCTACATGTGGCCCCTCACCCTGCATCTCGGAACCAAGCATGGGGGAGCTCCAGGCCCCGCCCTGGTGCCCTGAACTGGCATTGCACAGGTGAGCCCCCCGGTGCCAGCCAGCAGAAACACAGCTCCACACAGCTCCCTCACCCGGCCGCCTTGAACCCAGGTGGGGGGAAGCTCCAGGCCCTGCTCCTGTGCTCCGAATCAGCTCTGTGCAGGGGAGCTGACTGGAAGTGGCTGGCAGTAGCACCAGACAGTGGAACTGGGCAGCTACATGCGGCCCCCTCACCCCACTGCCTCAGACCCAGGCAGAGGGGGAGCTCTAGTCCCTGCCACTGTGCCCTGAACAGGGACCACACAGGTGAGCCCTCTGGTACCAGCCAGGAGAAATGCATGGCTCCATGTGGCTCCCTCAACCCACAGCCTTGGACCCAGGCAGGGGGGAGCTCCAGGCCCCACCCCTGCACCCTGAACGGGCACCATGCAGGTGAGCCCACTGGGGTGGCTGGCAGCAACACCAGCAAGTGGAACCATGTGGCTCCACACAGCCCCTCATCCTGCCTCAGACCCAGGGGGGAGCACCAGACTATGGTTCTGACCCACCAAGTTTGGCCCAGCAAAACTCCACATGCCAGGTGCTCATTCTATGACCACAGAGTCTCGAACGGGAACAAAGGTGGTTTAACATAACCACCACCACACCTATTGTCAAGCAAAGACAATTCACTCCCCCACAGTAGCAACCAAGAACACTCCACAGCCAACTTCAGTATAAAAGAAGAAGCAAAGACCCTACCAAATGACCAAGCATCAGCGAAAAAGCACTAGAAGCACAAACAATCAAGAAGAAATGACACCAGCGAAAGGATGCAGTAATGCCCCAAGGTCAGACTCCTTGGAACAGGAATCCTTGAAATGTCTGAAAAAGAATTTCTAGCAATGATCTTAAAAAAACTTTAAGAAATAAAGGAAGATTCAATTAGAGAACACAATGAAACAAGAAAAAACATCCAGAATATGAAGGAGGAAATCTAGAAAGAGATTAATACTTTAAAAAAGAGTGTAGCAGAACTTCTAGAAATGAAAGACTCACTCAATGAAATAAAAAACATGACTGAGAGCTTGAGCAGCAGGGTAGAGCAAGCAGAAGATAGAATTTTAGAGCTTGAAGATGGTCTTTTTGAAATAAGTCAGGCAAACAAAAAAAGGAAAAAAGAATTAAAAATAATGAGGAAAACCTAAGAGAGATAGCAGACAACCTCAAGCACTCTAATATCTAAACTGTGGTTATTCCTGAAGGGCAGGAGAAAGGAAAAGGTAAGGAAAAGCTACTCAAGGAAATAGTAACAGAAAACTTCCCAGGTGTAGGGTGAGATACAGACCTTCAGATCCAGGAAGCTCAAAGGTACCCGAACAGATTCAACCCAAAAAGATCCTCCCCAAGACATATTATAGTTAAATTTGCAAAGCTCAAAGACAAACAGAGAATTCTACAAGCAGCAAGAAAAAAGTGTCAGGTCACTTATAGGGGCACCCCCATCAAACTAATAGCAGACTTCTCAACCAAAACCCTATAGGCCAGAAGAAAGTGGAACGATATATTCAAAATACTAAAAGAAAAAAAAAAAACTGCCAGCCAAGAATTCTTTACCCAGCAAGGCTCTCCTTCAGAAATGAGGGAGAAATAGTGTATTTCCCAGATAAACAAAAGTTGTGGGAGTTCACCACCACACGACCAGCACTGCAAGAAATTCTCAAGGGAGTCATTCATCTGGAATCTGAATAATGTTGACCATCATCATGAATACACAAGGAAGAGCAAAACCCACAGTAAAAACAAAAATGCCAGCAAGAAAGAGAAAGAAGCTAAATCATTCTACTTTAAATTCCCAACTCATATTGAAGAAGAGAAATAAAAGGGGAAATAATGATCAAAAGATATTTAAAGCACCTGAACAAGTAGCAATTAAATTACAGGAATTAAACAACACTTCTCAATAACTACTCTGAATGTGAATGGACTAAACTCCCCATTCAAAAGACACAGACTAACTGACTGGATTAAAAAGCTAGACTGAAGTATATGCTGTCTTCAAGGACCCACCTCACCTGTAAAGACACTCATACACTAAAAGTGAAGGGATGGAAAAAGATATACCATGCAAATGGAAACCAAAAATGAGCAGGAGTAGCTATTCTTATATCAACAAAATAGACTTTAAACCAAAAAATGTTAAAAAAGACAAAGAAGGCCATTATATAATGATAAAGGGAACTATCCAGCTAGAAGACATAACAATCACAAATATGTATGCACCCAATACTGGAGCACCCAGATACATTAAGCAAACACTCTTAGAACTAAAGAAGGAGATAGGACCTAATACATTAATAGTGGGTGATTGGAACACCCCTCTCTCAGTATGGGACAGGACTTCCAGGCAACAAGTCAACAAAGAGACATAGGATTGAATCTACACCCTAGACCAACTGGACTTGGCAGATACATATGGAACATTTCACCCAACAGCTAAAGAATACACTTTCTTTTCATCAGCTCATGGTACATTCTCCAGAATAGACCACATATTAGGTCACAAATCTAGTCTCAGCAAATATAAAAAAATTGAAATCATTCCAACAATCTTTTCAGACCACAATGGACTAAAACTGAAGATAAACAATAAGCAAATTTCTGGAAGATATACAAATATATGGAGAATAAATAATAAGCTCCTGAATGACCTATGGGTCCAAGAAGCAATTAAACAGGAAATCAAAAAATTTTTAGAAACTAATGAAAATAAAGACACATCATACTAAAACATCTGGGATACTGCAAAAGCAGTACTAAGAGGCAAATTTATTGCAGTAAATGCTTATATCAAAAAACATGGAAAGACTCCAAATAAATGACCTAATACTACACCTCAAAGAATTTGAAAAACAACAACAATCCAAACCTAAAGGTAGTAGCCGGAAAGAAATAATTAAGATCAGAGCAGAACTAAATGAAAAAGAGAACCAAAATACAATAGAAAAGATCAACAAAACTAACTGTTGGATTTTCAAGAAGATAAACAAAATAGACACACCATTAGCTAGATTAACAAAAAAAAAAAAAAAAAAAAGGAGAGAGAAGACCCAAATAACAAAAATCAGAAATGAAAAGGGAGACATTACAACTGACATCACAGAAATACAAAACATCATTAGAGACTATTATAAACAACTGTATGACAACAAATTTGAAAATCTGGAAGATATGGACAAGTTTTTAGGCACATATAATTTACCAAGACTGAACCAAGAAGAGAGAGAAAACCTGAATAGACCAATAACAACCAAGGAGATTGAAGTAGTAATTAGCAATCTTCCAACACAAAAAAGTCCGGGTCCAAATGGCTTTAGAGCTGAATTCTATCAAACTTTTAAAGAGGAGTTAATACCAATTCTCATGAAAGTGTTCCAAACAATTGAAACAGATGCTACTCTCCCAAACTCATTCTATGAGGCCAACATAACTCTGATACCAAAATGAGATAAAGACACGACAAAAAAAGAAAATTATAGGCCAATATGCTTGATGAACTTAGATACTAAAATCCTCAACAAAATATTAGCAATTAGAATACAACAAAATATTTTAAAAAATTATACACTATGATAAAGTGGGATTTATCCCAGGGATGCAAGGATGGTTCAACATATGAAAGTCAATAAATGTGATATATCACATCAACAAGCTCAAGGACAAAGACCATATCGTTATCTCAATAGGTGCTGAAAAAGCATTTGACAAAATTCAACATTCCTTCATGATAGACTCTCAACAAATTAGGTATAGAAGGAAAATATCTTAACACAATAAAAGCCATTTATGACAAGCCAACTGCCAGTATTATTCTGAATGGGGAAAAATTGAAGGCCTTCCCCTTAAGGACAGGAACAAGACAAAGATACCCACTCTTACCATTTCTATTCAACATAGTACTGGAGGTACTAGCTAGAGCAATCAGGCAAGAGAAAGAAATAAAGGGAATCCAGGTTGGAAAAGATGAAGTCAAACTTTTCCTATTTGCAGATGACATGATACTATATATATAGAAAAACCTAAAAACTCTATCAAAAAACTCCTACAGCTGGTTAATAACTTCAGTAACTTTGCAGGATAAAAAACAAATGCCCCCAAATCAGTAGCATTTATATACTCAAATAATGATTTAACAGAAAGAGAAATAAGGAAAGTAAGTCACCAAAAAAATACGATACCTAGAGATCAATTTAACCAAGGAGGTAAAAGACCTCTACAATGAGAATTACGAACCACTTCTGAAAGAAATTACAGAAGACATAAAAAGATGAAAAGATATTCCATGCTCTTGGATTGGAAGAATTAACATTGTGAAAATGTCTATACTAGTGAAGCGATCTACGGATTCAATACAATCCTCATCAAAATACCAATGACATTCTTCATAGAAAAGTAAAAAAAAAAATCTTACCTTTCATATGGAAAGGCAAAAGACCCTGAATAGCCAAAGCAATCCTGAGAAAAATAACAAACCCAGAGGCATAACTCTGCCTGACTTCCAAGAATGAAACTAGATATGTATCTCTCACCATACACTAAAATCAACTCAAAATGGATTAAAGGCTTAAGTATAAGACCCAAAACTGTAAAATTACTAATGGAAAATACAGGTGAAACACCTCAGCAGTTATGTCTGGGCACAAGCTTTATGAACATGAGCCTGAAAGCACAAGCAGCAAAAGAAAAAAATAAACAAATGGGATGATATCAAACTAAAAAGTTTCTGCACAGCAAAAGAAACAATCAACAGAGTGAAAACACAACCTACAGAGTGGGAGAAAATTTTTGCCGACTATGCATCCAAGGGACTAATATCCAGAATATATATAGAACTCAAGCAATTATACAGTAAAAAAATAAGTGACCCAATTAAAAAATGAGCAAAGGAGCTGAATAGACATTTTTCAAAGGAAGACATACAAATGGCCAACAGATACATGAAAAAATGCTCAACATCACTAGTCATCAGGGAAATGTAAATTAAAACCACATTTAGATACCACCTCACTCCAGTTAGACTGGCTATAATCAAAAAGATGGTGAATAACAAGTGCTGGTGAGGGTGTGGAGAGAAAGAAACACTCCTGCACTGTTGGTGGGACTGTAAATTAGTACAACCACTTTGGAAAACAATTTGGAGGTTTCTCAAACAACTACAATAGATCTTCCATATGATCCAGCAATCCCTCTTCTGGTTATATATCCAGAGGCATGGAAATCATCATGTCAAAGAGATACCTGCACTCCCATGTTTATTCCAGCTCTGTTTACAATAGCCAAGATATGAAACCAACCCAAATGTCCATCAATAGATGATTGGATAAGGACACTGTGGTATATATACACTATGGAATACTACTCTGCCATAAAAAAGAATGAAATACTCCCATTTGCAATGACATGGATGAACCTGGAGAAACTTATGTTGAGTGAAACAAGCAAAGCACAGAGGGATAAATACCATATGTGTTCACTCATATGCGGGAGCTAAGAGAGAAAGGAAGGCAGGAAAGAAAGATCACAGTAGTGCCATGATCCAGCAGAGGGAGGGAACATTCCTAGGGCTACAAATTGGAGTTGAGGGGAGAGGGGGAAGGGGAAGGAGGTTGGGGAATAATTGGGACAGATAAAGGGTACAAAAGTAATTTCTGGTAATGGATATGCCCCCAGTATGAATTTGGCCCCCACATCATGGGCAGGAGGGGGGACAATCAGCTTTGCATCGCATCATTTGTAATAAGTAAATAAAAAAAGAATAATAATAATAAAAAGACTTGAAACTGTTATACTAATAGAAGAAAACATACGGAAGATGCTACACAAAATGGGAGTGGGCAGTGCTTTTTTGAGCAAGACCTAAAAGGCACAGGCAACTAAACAAAAATACATAAATGGGACTATGTCAAACTAAAAAGCTTCTGCACAACAAGGGACACTATTAACCAAGTGAAAAGATAACCTACAGAATGGTAGGGTGTTTGCCAACTACACATCAGACAAGGGGCTAATATCAGAATATATAAGGAACTCAAACAACTCAACAGCAAAAAACAACCCAATTAAAAAATAGGCCAATGACCCGAATAGACATTTCTCAAAAAAAGACATACAAATTGCCAACAAGCACATGAAAAAATGCTCAAAATCACTAATCATCAGTTAAAAGCAAATTAAAACCACAGTGAGATATCATCTCAACCCAGTTAGGATGGCTATTATCAACTAGACAAAATAACAAATGGTGGCAAGGATGTGGAAAAAAGGGAACCTTCCTTCACTGTTAGTGGAAATGTAAATTGGTATGGCCATTGTGGAAAACAGTATGGAGGTTCTTTAGGAACTAAAAATAGATCTACCTTATGACCCAGCTATCCCACTACTGTGTATATGCCCAAAGGAAATAAAATGAATATATCAAAAAGACATCTGCACTCCCATGTTCATAGCAATGCTACTCACAATAGCCAAGAGATAAAATCAACCTCAATGCACATCAATGGATGAATGGATAAAAAAAACTTGTGGTATATATACACAATGGAATACTATTCAGTTATAAAAAGGAATGATATCCTATCTTTTGCAGCAATGTGGGTGAAACTAGAAACCATCATGTTAAGTGAAGTAAGTCACGCACAGAAAACCAAATACTGTGTGGTCTCACTCATATGTGGAATCTAAAAGAAAAAGTGGTTCTCATAGAAGTAGAGAGTAGAATAATGGTTACCACAGGCTGGGAGGGGAGGGGGTAGGGGGAGGAGAAAGGGTGGACTAACGGGTACAAAACTATGCTATCTACCCTAAGCAATTTATTGCGCAGGATATGCATGGATTGAAACAACACACTGAATTCCACAAAAACAAAAATAAAATTGGTAAAACAAACAAACAAAATCAACTCAAAATGGATAAAAGATCTAAATTTGAGACTGTAGAAGACTCCTATTAAAAAACATAGGGGGAAAGCTCCTTAACACTGGTTTTGGCAATGATGTTTTGGAAAGGACATCAAAAGCACGGGCAAAAAAAGCAAAAGTAAACAAAAAGTGGGACCACATGAAACTAAAAAGCTTGGCACAGGAAAGGAAATAATCAACATAATGAAAAGCAATATAAAGAATGAGAAAATATTTGCAAACCATATATCTGATGAGGTGTTAATATCCAAAATACATAAGGAACTTGCACAACTCAGTAGCACAAGGAAGAATAACTGGATCAAAAAATGGGTAAAGGGCTTTGGTAGACATTTTTCCAAGAAAGACATTCAGATGGCTAACAGGTACTTGAAAAGGTGCTTAACATCAGTAATCATCTGGAAATGCAAATCAAAACCACCATGAAGTATCACCTCACCCCAGTTAGGATGGCTATTATCAACAAGACAGAAAATAGCAAATGCTGGTGTGGATGCAGAGAAAAGGGAACACTCCTACACTGTTGGTGGGAATGTAAACTGGGATAGTCATTATGGAAAACAATGTGGAGGTTCCTCAAAAAAATAAAATACGGAACTACCATATGATCCAGCAATCCCTCTTCTGGGCATATACCTAAAGCAAATTAAATCAGCACCTTGTTGAGATATCTGCATCCCTGTGTTCATTGCAGCATTATTCACAAAAGCCAAAATATAGAAAAAAACTGATGTGTCCATGGCTGGACGAATGGATAAAGAAATTGTGGTATAAATACAGAATGGATTAATATACAGCTTTACAAAAGAAGGTGATCTGCCATTTGCAACAACATAGAATCTAAAATACATCTGGAATCTAAAAAAAAAAAAAAAAAAAAAAAAAAAAAAGAGTCAAATACATAGAAACAGGGAAAACAGAATAGAACAGTGGTTACCAGAAGCAGGTGAGGGGCTGGGGGATGGGGATATTGATGCCAAAGAATACAAAGTAGCAGTTATGTAGGACAAATAAATCTAGAGATCTAAAGTATAACACGGGGACTGTATTGTACTATATACTCAAAATTTTCTTTTTCTTTTCTTTTCCTTTTTTGGACACATTTTGTTTAGTACAATCTCTGTCATTTAAAAATTAGGTGTTTTATTTTCCCCATCAGCTCTCTCTCTCTCTCTCTCTCTCTCTCTCTCTCTCTCTCTCTCTCTCATCTCTATCTCTTTCTTTGTTTTTGTTTTTTGTTGACTGGCTGGAATGGGGACCCGAACCCAATCAGTGTTTTCTTATTTACAAATACTTCTAGAAACCGCTGGAAATTCCTTCTTAAGTTTTTCTATTTTAGGCAGATATCACACTGATATAGCATTAAAACACCTATCTGGGGTGATAGTGGGGAGAAAGCTCACTGCCTCTCCCAGGCCATTGGGAATTGATGTGAATGTCATATACTGGAAATTTTCTAAGGGAGTAGATTTTATGTGCTTTCACCACACACACATGAAAGGTAACTATGTGAGATGATGTATATGTTAAATTGATTACCTGTAGTAATCATTTCACTATATATACGTATTTCAAAAATCATGTTGTACACCTTAAAATTTTACAAGAAAAATAAATAAACATTTAAAAGGAAATAAACAAAAACTCCAAAGAGTTACTCACTTGCAAATAGAAAAAGCCATTGCTTTTCTACTGGAGTTTTTGCCAATGTCTCTGTTAAGTTTACTGCCTAGGAATATTGACTGTGGCTACCTTCTCTGGATTTCCAGGGATGCTGCATCTCAAATAAATGTCCATGATCAAGGAGTTCATCAACTAATTTGAAAGGGGTGATGGTTGGAAAATGGCACAGGCTTTGTTACCTGCTGAAACAATAAGAGGACATAGAACATTCAGAAAGGCAACAGAGCCATAAAGACGAAAAGGTTTTAAGAAATCAGCTCTATAAGAAAATATTAGGAAACTAGGATTATTTCTCCCTGAGAAGACTGAAGGGGTTCTTTATGGGTTTCACATACAGGCAGGCTTTGACTCACGGCAGTTTGCATTTAAGAATCAACCTGATAATCATACACACCTTATTATTCATGATAATTATGACAGTAAGGGCCATGGATATCACCCATCCAATTTGGAGAAAATGGATCCTAAATTTGGATAAAGCAGAAAGACTTATGTACTCTTTAACTTTATTTTTTCATGGCAGCTAAAGGAAAATTTATAATGAGCAAAAGCTGTAATAGAACAGACACCTCTGGATCATTTCCTCAAAAAGCTAAAATGTAGCCCCAAGTCTTTCAAAAGTCTTTAGAAAGATACCTGTTAGGTCTCCTCTGCAGACTACACGGATCTATACACTTTGGATTTGTGCATTTTTCTATGCGTTTGTACATTAAACACTTTAATTTTAAAAACCACACCAGAGAAGCCTGTTTAAATTGTTTGATTTCATAAAAGTGTTTTTTTTTTAACCTAATACTTTACTAAAATAAGGCAGGAATTTCAAAGAAGATGAAGACTTTATATAGTTCCTGACTCTGATATTACATTTTTACTTAACAGGCTACTGTTACATATTTTATAATTTTATATACATTTGAATGTTTTACATTATGAGATATACATCATTTATAGTAAACTAAATATTATATTTCGGGCTAGGAATCAAACTCTGACATCATTCCTAAAAGAAATTAAGTTCAACACACATAATTCTAACTTACAGCACATTTCACAAGAATCTAAGTTGTTAAAAGTGCAAGGGCTGTTTGTATATGACCAGTTATATACAGAAAATGGAAGCAACTGAGGATAACTGGACAAATAGTGCAGCATGAGAACGTGTGTTAGAGAAAAGTACAGTTTTCTAATAATTAAATTTATTAAATACTGGAATGAGTTATAAAGGAGTGTTGTGTAGTTTTCTTCAATGAACTTAAATAATAATAATAATAAAAACCTCATCTCTCTGAGACAGTATACTGGTCTCACTAAAGCTAAAGGTGGCTTATAGTCTGATTTTATGTAAGAAGCAGTTGGATGCTTCAGATAACAAGATCACAGCACTGTGTCTCATATATATTTGTGCAAAGGAGAGACATAGCATTGTATTGGAAAGAACCCAGGATTTGGAATCAGTATATCTTACTTTAGGTCTAAGTTCTGCCTCTTTCTTGCTATGAGATCTTAAGTTACTTAACATCTCTAAATCTCAGTTTCTTCAATTATATTAATAATAATGCCTACCTAACCTGACAGTTGTGATGGTCAAGGATGAAAAAAGTATATAAAAATACTTTGTGAACTATAAAATGATATACAAATTTTTGTGATTGAATATTTTTTACAAAGTCTGGAATTGGAGACTACTTCAAAAAATAACCTCTTTATGATGGTTACACTTAAAGTGTTCTGCTTGCCAAAATAAGGCTCAGATATGAATAGTTGCTCCATTGTAGAGTTATTTCAAATTAGGCTAAGCCCAGTAAGTCTCTGATTACCATTATAGTTTGTTTTCTTAATACCAAAATAAGAGTTCTTATCACTTGTGACTGATGTAAGTAAAAGTCTGTTCAGAAAGACTGAAGGCTAAAGGAAGTTTGGTCAAAATACAGTCAATTTTCCAACACATCAGGAGGATGCAGTCTTTCATCTGGGCAATAACTGTCTTCTTTTGTCATTCTGGATTTGGAGCTGTTTTTTCTTCTTTAGTCCCAGCAATGTGCTTTCCTCTAAAACTGGACTTCCAGGTAGAGAGTCTGGGCCTGGATAATCTAACTCTTTGAAAATTAGAAAGGCTTGTTTTCCACCTCTACTCCCCACCTCAATGCCTTTCCATGTCCTCATTCAGTCTCATTCAACCCAGGTACAATTTGTCATAACTATTACAAGTTCCTACTTATAATTGCTGCCAGCCACTGCATTATTGGGACCAGTAGCTAAAAATTACTCTCTGATGGCTGGTATTAGAAACATAAGCAAATATTGGAGGCATAGAAGTAGGCCTAGCAATAGATGGAGACAAAGAATAGAACTGGCAATGGTGATACATGAGATGAGAACTTAACTTTCAGCTCTTCACAAAAAGTCTCAAGATAACCCAATGATCTGGTAGAAGAAAGCTGGAAGGGCAATGTCCTGTTTCCTTATTTTTCCTTTGTCCCTGTCCCTTTTAGGAATGTAGACTACATGCATGTGTAGACTTTTCCCTATATACTGTTTTATTTTTTAGTGTATTTAAACCATTCTAAAAGAGAATAAGATTTTAAGGAAATTTAATCAATGTGAATGAAGGAGGGTAGAGAAAAGTGAACTATTGTGTATTAATTGAATCATTAAAGCTTTGCACTCAAGCAAAGCACCATGAGTTACCACCCAGCAAGACTGTTTACAGACATGAACAGCACTGTTTATTATGTATTCTGATTTATCTGACTGGTTATAAATCATGGTATCACAAGGCTAGTAAGGAACCTCTGAAGCTGCCATCTCATCCTACCTAAGCTCCCCATGTTTGTTAAACAAAACTGGCCACACTTTCCCTCCTCCATCCAGTACTTATGAGTTTGACATACTTATAAAAGTAAAAAAGTATGGGGCCTGTTTACTCACCACATTACGTTGGTTGTATTAACATGGACTTTATAGTGCTTCCTCTGCTGGGTGGGGAAAGAATTCCTTCTGAGCCTACCTACCTCGGATGTCATCCTCATTATCTTCCCAGGGTTCTTCATTTGCTAGCAGTGGGTTCTGTGACTCATTCATAGACCTCATAGGGAAGGAGTGTCCATCACCAGGGCTGGTGGGGAAAGGAAGGCAGTGAGCTCTTGCAGCTGACATAGACTTTTTGTAAAGGTAATAATCCTCTTAGAAATGGGAGGGGGTTCTTAGGAATATTTAGACTTATTGTCCAAAGCCATGGTGGAACAGACTCTTACAACATCATCATTTAGTTGTAGTATTGCGCTCAATTTCCATATCTTGTTTGCTTGTCTGCATCACTGTTGACTGTTTTTGTCTGTAAGCAGCTCTTTAACTTGCTCTCCACAATGCCCAGTATGGCAGTACGCACACACAGCAAGTTTCATAAATATCATTTAATGATAATGATCCTGATATCTTACTGTTTTGATTCCAAATTTTCAAGAAAGATGAGGAGACTCAGAATAATTGAATACAGTAGAGATAAACTGCTGTGAATTGCTGATAGATAATGCCTAAGTGCCCTGTTAATTTATTTGGCAGAAAGGTTATTAAAAACTAGGGGAAAGAGCCAGAATGAGGTATCTCTAGAGTGCAGATTTTGGAGGCAAATAATATCCACATGTGGAATCCACTTTGTGGATATCTATGGTAAGCCAGGGTCACCTTCCTGGTTAATTTCTGGCCTTTAACAGATGAGATGCATTGGAGGGAATTGAGCTGGCCCTGGCTAGAGTGGGTTACAGTTTGAGCATTTGCTTCTATATATCTGAATGTATTCAAAATTCAAATCTGAGTGACTTCTGGATTATTCATGATATTACCTTTTCTCCTGTTCATGAATGTGGTTAATTGAAAGTTGACAGATTTTACTGACAGTACTCTACAGACAATGCAAGTATACTATAAGCGAATGGGCTTTTATTTTTGTTTTTCTTCTTTTTTCCAGAGAAAACTTATTTTAGACCTCACTTTGATGTGGTTAATGGTGTGTGTGTATTTCTGTGTATGTGTGTGAATGGGGAGTAGATAATTGTTGGTAACAGTTATGAATCAACATTACCCACTGATGTAGTTTTGTCTTGTGACTTACAGACAGGATAGTAAGATATACCACATCTCTTCAATGAATGAGCCTGTAAAACACTAACTGATGCAGAGGAAGTATCAGGGCAATGAATGAAGGGGAGGAGAAAATATTCCTTAATTACCACCCTATCCCAACAAAGTTTCCTCAGATAAGTGAACATAAATGTTTTGTTGTCTGAGGAGTGGATGTAGAGGCGGCTGCAAGAAGGTTGTAAACGAGCTCTGCTCCAGAGCTAGTGTAGTTGATGGTGGTTCATTTGGGTTCATAAAGTCACTCAGAGGATTCAAGCTTGGATCTATTCATTTCTTGTTCATTGCTTTCCCTACATTCTTGCTGTGGTTCTAAAGGTTACTTATAATCTCTAAATCAATCTTTGTTTATTCTTGCTTGTTATTTTATTTTTTCCTTCATAAAAATAACATTAGCATTTCACCCCAAAATATGGAAAAAGAAGAAAAGAAAAATAATTTCTGATTAGTGCTTTAACCACTTTTAGCATTTTTTTGCTGTATTTATCTTCTGTTGTTTGTTTTCTGTATATATTTGTTCATATTTTTAATCACAGTGTATTTTTCATTTAAAATCTAGTAAGCATTTCCACTTATTGTGAGTCTTTATAATCATTACTTCTGATTACATAATATTCTATTAAGCGGAAATATATGTGTATATATTTATTTATTTATTCATTCCTATATTTTTGGATATTTAGGTTCTTTCCTAATTATTGGCTGTACATAATGCTGTGATGAACATTTTTGCACAGTTTGTTTCTGTCCTTAGGGTGGATTTCAAGAAATGGAATTACTAGAACAATGGACATGTTAACTCTTAGGTTTTTGATACATATTACCAAACTCATTTATAAAATACTGGTACCAGTTTACACTGCCACAAACAAAGCATGAGAATGTCTATTTTATCATATCCTCACCTCCTGATTTGTTGTTACTAACCTAGAAATGAAAAACTTGGGGGACAGAGTTTCACATTTGACTGATATCTGCTGCATACTATAATCAAAATTGAATTTGCTACTTCCAAGCATGATCCAGCATCAACTTCTTTCAGTGGTAATAATTACCTACCTGGACCCAATAGGTATTAACCAGAACTTCTTGTTATCTCCAAACACCTGCTGGATATTCTTGATGAAGCCAAGGTTGAACCCATTTTTCTCTGGGCCACTTGTAAACACTGGAGTGCAGAAGGCCTCTAGGGCACAGTAGGGGAGTTGAAGAAAAGAGGAAGAAAGCAATAAAGGAACAAATTTCAGCACAGTCATGGTTTTATAGTTCTCCATGAATATGACTTGGTTCTATGGTATATTTTTGCTGTGGCAGCATAGGCCCCTCATTCTTAGTTATTGCTAAATAACTTAATAAAAACCAGTTTAATCACTAGCACAAGGTAAGCTTGTTATTCAATATAAAGAATTAGAACTCATTTTTCTAAAAAAAAGTAGAGGAAACACATGCTGGTAGAAATAATTAAGCAGTCATGGGGTAGTACATATTTTGTACTGCTGGATTTAAGGAGTGAAAGAACATATTTAACAGCACTTTATTTGAATCTAAGTGGCAACAACAGCCAAATGGTCTCCATTTTTAGAACTGGGACCAAAGTAACGACACATAAAGAGATGGTAATGACATCAATTTGGTTTTGAAACATTTCAGAAACGAAGATGTTCACACTGAAGCATGTAATATAAGAAACTGAGTTTTACTCCAGATAAAATGTCAATGGGTGAACTTATAATCACCTCAAAACAATGAGGAATTAGACCATGTTAGTGAATATTATTTTTACACACACATTTATCCCCAAAGCTTTCACTGTTGGACTCTGGCTGCATCTTACCATTTCCCATTTGTTCTTTTTTTTCATCACGAAGCTTTTAGTACTTTTCTACTTTGTAGCTAATCTCTAAGCCAAATGTGCTACCACCCTAGCAACTAAATACTGCATATATATTTGATTTAGAAAATGGATGCAAATACTTTGTTAGCTGTTAGCATTATTAGCAAATTAATTCTCAAAGTGTAGTGGCTTTTGCACTAAACTTTACTCAGATCTATCCTAGCTAAACATTCAACATTTGGACACTTTCTCTTCACTCCTCATATACTGATTTGTACCCAATGTAAATATTTGTTTCATCATAGATGAAAAAAATTGTCGTGCTGGAATTCATCAGAAATATAGTTCTCCAAATAACAGCCTATAGAATAACTGACAGAAAAAAATGTTTATTTCTTGTACTCATTTTTTACACTCACTTGTTCAATGTGTTTATACCATTTCCAAGGTCCCTACACAGCTCCTTGATGATTGCAGGTATTCAAAGATTTTATTCTTTCTCAAGACATTTAGATTCTTGTTGGTATGTATTCTTTCTCAGGACTGTTTTTAGATGTGCTCAATAAATTAGATTCTTCTATGTTTATCAACCTTCACCTCCTCCTTCTGATATTCCCTTCTGTACTGATTCCTTCATTTCCTCATATGAATACCTTTTAGAAATCTTTCGAGTTGTAAATCTGGAAAGCTATTACCTAATGTGCACTATAAAGAGCAATGTTCATTTTTGTTTTTGTGTGGGGTTTCATTTACCAATGCTTTCTTTAGTCTGTAAGCTTCATTCACTGTGGCTCTCTGGTTTGGTAAAACGTATTTTCATCTCTCTCGATCTGGAGGCAAAGGGATGTCACTGCAGCTAAAATGCTTTACTGGAAGTTTTTCTCTTTCTTGGGAATGATCCACAGTTCACTCTGATATACATTAATATGCTTTTTTCCTAGTCTCAATATTCATTCTTACCTAAGGTAGTTTTGTTTCTGCTGACAAGCCAACAATGGTAACCAAAGAGAATCACAAGGCTGACAAAAAACATGCAGGCCACAAAGAGGAGGAAAAGGACATGGAACTTAGAGCGAACACTGGGCAATTCCCCCTGGAAAAGAAATAGTAAACAAACAAAACAAAAGATTAAAGTGGTAAAGCTTGGTTAGTTTTCCTATACAGGTTAATAGTTTTTCACATGTATAAAATACCTAGCTGTAATTTTTTTTTAAAAAAAAACAGATTTTGTAAAATTTCTACAAAATGGTTCTTTTTGTTGATGATCCTGCCTCATTATGGATATGACGTTAGCCTACAAAGCCTAAAATGTATCCTTGATTAAGTGCAGTTCAGTGTAAAATAGAGTAAATAATGTACCAATTAGAAAAGGGTAATGTGAAAAGGGTATACTGTGCTCAAGCTGTAATTGGCACGGAGTCTCTCAAAGCTCGTACTCCATTTTGTTTGGAAATTATAAATCATTGGCTAGAGGTGATCTTGAGGTGATATAGTTCATCCTCTTATCTCAAGGTGGGCTATTCTGCATATCTTTGTGTGTCATGTTTCCTTGGACATAGGTGTGTTGAAAATGTCACAGTGGTGTATGTAGGAAGTTAAAACACATAGGTAGAATTTTTAATGTCCTACCTATTAGTCATGACCTGATTTTAAAGCTGCTGAAAATTTTGTGTGGTTGTTTTTTATAGCTGAAGTGGAATGTGCTGGTATATTACATCCTATGGAACAGCTATTTAGACAGTAAAAATCAAGCAAGATTTTACAGGCAATTGTAAAAGTAGGTAGCTAAAGATTTCTTATAGTTATCGGGACATCTTATTTTCCGTGTGGCACCAGCTTTTTTTTCTTTTTTTTTCTTACATGCAGCCTAGATCAGAATGAATGTTCTAAAGTTCTATAGCATGCACAGCATGTAACATTTTGTCTTCTGAAGAGAACCATAGAAAACATTTCTAATTTTGGAATGAGCAGTTGGAAAATGACTATTATTTATTTCCTCTTTTCCCATGATGATCATTGTTTTGGCATGATGAATTGCTCTGAAATATTTCCAAATGCTCTCTAGTAATAAAGTTAAAAGTAATTCTTAAGTGAAGTGGACCTTAACTTCCAAATGATCTGGTTCTACTCCAGTTTAGAAGAAAGTTGAGGCCTGGTAACACTTGGCAAGTTCAGATAATACAGATTTTTTTCTTCTCTGAGAGGGTATTTTTATTCATTTCTATGTAGGGAAATACTGGGAATCTTCCAAGGAGAGTATGTTTGAAGGATGAAGATAAAGGAAGTAAGCCAGTCAGATGCTTTCAGCTGAGGGGAGATCTGGGTAAAATTTGCATGAGGGCAGAGCAGCCCAGTTAATAGTTACCTCAAGGACTTCAATGTTCAGGAACCTGTACCTGAAACGCTTTTTGAAATGATCCCTCTACAAAATCTTGGTTTAAGAACCCAAATTGAATTGGGTTGGTTTTTGTTCTATTTTGAATTTATAGGAAAGACTACATATATCGCTTTGTAGTGGTTTTCGCCTTGACTAGGCTTTTGTTTTCATAATATCTACTTTTTGAGTATGGTTTTTAAAACTCATATCTATTTTACTTCTTATTTTTCATGTTTAAATGGGCAATGGGAAATAGCTGGGCAAGAGGAACTGATATAAAGTCAGTCTACGCCCTGTATAGCTGAGCTGGGTCTTTTCTCCCCTAATTACTCTCGTAAAACTCTCTTCTGTCTGCCAAAGCATATCTACTATGTTGTCCCTTGACAGAGTTCTTAATATTAAATTTTTATTTTATTAGAAGAGGGTGACAGCCCTATGTTAAAAAAAATACCTTCTCAGGAGATAACCAAGCTAAATCATTCAAAGCAATAATCACAAGGGACAGTTCAGAGCATAATGGCAGAATAATGCTATTATCTTGTGTCTAAAATAATTCACAGCCTCTGTGAGGAGATTCATGACCCAGTATGGGAGGTGTGTATTACTACTTTTTGTGTAAGGTAAAGATCAATCTCCTATCAAAGTAGCTATTGTTTAAGTTAATATTGAGAGGACATAAATGATCTGATGGTTTTTTGAATTCCTTATTTCAAAGGAGCTAGAGCTTCTCCATAGCAGAACCATAATGGGTAGTAGAACACAGTATGGTGTAGGATCACTGGGCTTAGGGTCAGACTTAGGTTCAAATCCTGACTTTGAAATTTACAAGCTGAGTGATCCTGGGCAAGTCACTTCACTAGTAAGAGCCTCAGTTTTATCATCTTTGAATGATACTGATAATTCCTACTTTGCTTACTTTACAGGGTTGTGGTGAGGATCAGATGAGATAATGGATATGAAAGTGCTTCAAAAACTGTAAAGTACCATTATAAATGGAGGTTGCTGTTTTTAGGAGCGCAGCTTGTCTCCTTGACACATGACTTTTAAAATACATGGCAGTGTTTAATTTTTATTTTAAGGGGAGACAATTTAAACTGAGAAAGCCACCCCTAAACCAAACTAAAGGATTCTCTGGATGAGAAACTGCAAAAAAGCATTTCCCTGAACTGTGCCCTTTTCATTATGAGGGTAAGCCAAGATAGGTTTCCTCACCCTTCATCTGTCAGGCACAAGCTAGTCTATTGTGGAGAAAAAAATGAGAGAATAGGACAAGGACAAGGCTATGTTCACCCCTGGTATTGCTTGTGAATACTGGCACATTTCTGGTGATTGATTCATATCCAAATCATCTTTCAAGAGTGAGAAATAGCATACAGCACCTGTTTGGCACTGTGGTATTTGATTATTGGCTGACTAAGAGGGCTAAAGGCAAAATGTGTGAAATGCAATATTGTTTGCTCTGTTACAAGGGTAAAAGATGGTTCTTAAGCAGTAGCCTACTGTGTTAACGACCAAGAAAGGTTTGTAGTGAAGATCCAGGCTGACACTTTCCCTGCTGATTGGATGAAGCAGATTTTCTTCACATTCAGGATAGTAGCTCAGCCTGTGGATGGAATGCCAAACAGGTCATGGGAAACTGAGCCATAAATAATAGATCCTGTGCTGTGTAAAGGGGCCAAAGAAGAGATGTCAAGTTGTGGAGTATAGTGAAGCATTTTGTATTTGGAGAAAATTTATGAGAAAACTTCATTTCTGTTTATACTTTTTTGTGTGTCTCTGAGTTGAAGATTTTGATATCCATTATATAATTTCTGATTCTTAAAGTTGTTAAATATCTGAATCACTTAAGCAAATTGAAGGGAAAATGGAAAGCACACATCACTATAATTTTCTACACTACATTTTCTATACTAGTGGGGATCAAAATACTAATTGGTAATTTAAATGTTCTCAGCTATTTAGGTTCTCACTGCCTTGACTTTTTCCTTTTTTCTCCAGTTTATTGTAATCTATATTCTGGTCAAAGGATTCATGTTCTTTCCCTACTCCTTTACCTCTGTGTCTGAGATGAGATATTCCTCTTATACAGGCTCTTGTGTAATAACTAGTAACTCTGTCCACATCTGTGTTTTGCTATTCAGATTCGGTTTGTACAGCCCTCATCGTGAATGTCTTAGTAATTGTACTGGAGTTGCGGGGAAGGGATATCTTCTGGAGTCCATTGGCTTGAAATAAAAAAAGAATATATTTGATTACACTTCCGCCAGACCCTAAACACATATGTAAATAGAAAATCTGCCTTCAGTTGTTGGGTTTTTTTTTTTTTTAAACAGATGGGATATAGTTGATATCTCTCTTCAAGTAGAATAAAGATGAAGGGAAGTTTTTATTTTTTTTTTGAGATTTCATTATAAATATTGGAACCACATTTGAAAGGTAAAGAAAGCACTTTCAACACCTGTTTTATTTGATTTTTGCAATGAGCCAGTGAAGCAAGTCACAGAGCCAGTATTAGATACCAATTCTCCTAATTCCCACCCCATTGTTTGTCATACAAAGTTCAAAAAAGATTCTGCATTACATTTGGTCATATGTGAAGGTGAGTCAGCACATCTCTCTGTCCAGTACGAAATTTGCAACTCTCCTTTGAACAGGGAATTAGAAAGTATTTTCTAACAATAGGGGAGTGCTTTGCTAGCCTTTTTCTTAGGAAACTAGGGATTTAGAATTAGTTCCAACATTTTTCAAATCTATAACTGGTAAGAAGTGGATTTTAGAAACTTGACTAGAGAAGTACATTGTAAAGAATCAGTAGGAGTCAAGAAGTTGAATTCCTGAAGTCCTTAGCAAGATTCTCATGTATGACAGAAACTTGTTTAACTAGAATCTTTAAATAACTGACTTAAATCTCAGAATATTCAACATGGAAAACTAGTTTTTAGTGCCTTTCCTTCTGGTTACTTCAGTATTAGCTATTTCAAAACATAAAATGGTAATAGGGTAAACAATGTCACAAATTAGAGTGGGTGTGCATTTGTTTCGAGGGGGACCCTTTGGGATTTTTTTAACTTACTCTCCAGTATTTGATGAAATAGCTGAAGACTGTTGTAGCAATATATAGGCAGTAGAGAACAGAATAAGCTAAGAACTGGAGGAAGAATTTGTAGTTGGAAAATCCAATGCAGTTATTAACCCTAAAAAAAAAGAAAGAAAAACTAATTTGAAATCAGGACCCATTGACAGAGAACACAGTGATACCTAAGTGGACTAAGCGACGAAAACATTACTCCTGCTGTTTCACTATGTGTTGTGTGGAAACCCAACAAAGAAAGAAGTCCCTTAATAGGAGCAGACTGGAAAAACAAGTTTACATCTCATTTGCTTCTCCTTTCATTTACAGGCATAGAGACACGTGGCCTACCTAATAGTTCTGTACTGGTTCCTGACATACCCAAGCAAACTTGGGTCCTGGTTGCTAAAAACCTATTACAGTCTAATCAGCTACACTTGGTATAGTTGTGGTATGTTCTGTCTGTAATTAGGTGATTTCAGACTGGTTCTATAGGTCTGGCATACAAAATTTGGAAAAGAATTGCTGAATTTAACAATCTAGACTATCTCAAACATCAAGCCAGCAAGAAACAGAACTGAATTGTGTAATGTTGAAGAGGAGAAAATTTTGTGCTGTATTTTATTACTACGCTCAGTTGCTAAAGTTAATGGACAGGAGACCATTAGCTTTGTAACCCCAGGAATTTACCACCATACCTTTGGTGGTATATTTACTCTTGCTTTAAAATGTCACCCATCCTCTGTTCCCCATACAAATACAAAGCCCAGTGAATTATGATGGCAGAAACAGGCATGTTACACCTATGCTCAGGAAAGTGGGCATACTGAGCAACTTTGACCCTTTTAGAGGAGAGAAATGAATCAAAGGGACATACCAAGGGCAGTGATGGTCCATTTTTAATACACACCTACAAAGGGGACAAAATACAGTATGGTAAGTGAGGCCATGGAAATGAAGCAACACCTCATAATTGAACTCGAGGTTTCACCAGTATTTTTACATGGTTCCAGTACACCCATTCCCAGATTTCCACTATAGCGACTCAAACTATCGTGTTCTCAGTTATTCCTAGGATGAGGCAATCACAATAACACTTTGTAGGATCATGCTGGCAGCAAGTTACATGCCTAGAAGTCCAAACTTTAAAAGTATTGGAAATTCCAGGATATTGATACAGACAAAAGGTCCAAGATGTCTCCTCTCATTTTGTTCAATACTCAGTTAATAAAGGTACAGATGAAAACATATGGCTATAGCCTGTGTGTGAATCAGGGGTAAGAGAAATATGGGTGGAACAAGCACTCAAGAAGAAAGGCATGAAGAGTATATGTATTAACATTAAATGGGGTTTTACAAAGCTGGAACAATTTAAGTAACAAAATAAAGTACTACTGGAATTTAACACAAAATACAAAATGAATATCCATGCCTCCATACTGATATAAATAAATGATTGAATAAATAAATAAATGGGAAAGAAGAGATAGATCTCTTAGCAGAAGAATTTCAAATAATTTATGTAGATACTCCACCTTCAAGGAGAGGGAGCATAACTTCCCATTCCTTTAGTGTAGGCTATGCATAGTGACTTCCTTCCAAAGAATACAGTATAAAAAGGAGGGGTGGGAGAATAATGTTACAGTGGAGAAACCTAACAAACACCACCTCATACAGATGAACAAGATTAATACTATAGTGGTAAGTCATGTTTATATGTACCCTCGATATTACGTAATGAGAATGGAACTTTATCTTTATGGTCTTTCTCCCCAAATCACATTACCCCAGTCTGGTAATCATGAGAAAAACATCAAACCAATGTCAATTGAGGAGCATTCTACAAAATACCTGACCATTAATCCCCAAAACTATCAAGGTCATCAAAAACTAGTAGTCTGAGAAATTGTCACAGCTAAGAGGAGCTGAGGAGACATTACTACTAAATGTAATATGGTATCCTGGGTGGGATCCTGCAACAGACAAAGAACATTAGGGAAAAACTGAGACAATCTAAATGAAGTATGGACTTCAGTTAAAAATACTGTATCAATCCTGGCTTACTAATTCTAACAAATGTACCATACTACATAATATAAGATGTTAATAACAGGGGAAACTACATATGGGACATATGAGAGCTATCTTCACAATAAATCTGTAAATCTAAGACTGTTCTAAGATAAGAAGCTTAGTTTAAAATGTGGTTTTATTTCTCTTTCCTATCTTTAGAATAGTTTGCATCATCATAATTCCTGTGAGGGCATTTGGCATGTGCTCATTATGATTGAAAGGAAATGCTCTTATCTAGGCATGTTTACATGTCAGGAGCAGTCATTTTGTTTTCTAGGCAACCATCAGAGGCAAAGCTCAGCCCAGGGGGAAACATGGTTGTCACTTACATGGCACAGACAGAGCAGTGGTGGCAGCGGTCTGGCTTGATCAGATGGCACCGGTCACAGAATCGTACAGCTGTAGGAAAAATGAGGTAGTTAACAATTGTTAGGGCTCAATATGAGACTTTATATCTTACTAGTCTATATGGATGGCTTGTTATGTACTGATGATGGATAGTCAAACTCATCTCAAGTTGCCAAGCAAAAAACAGATCACATAGGAGAATTGTGGTATGTACTTCTTTCCTTGTTGGATCAATCTTAAAAGCACCTTTTGGGGATGAAGGGAAGGGAAAACATTTCATATCTGAATATCTGATCATAAAATTTTCTATTATAAAACAAAGAAACTATACTATTAACTGCTTGAGTGACCTTGAGAAATTATTTAACTTCTGTTTACCCCAACTTTCCTATCTAAAAACAAGGATTCATAATTTATCTCCTGTCTCCAGAGGTTGGGTTGTATGAAGTGGATAAAACTCTACAACATGGCAAAGACAGTGGTTCTCAGAATAACAATTTGGAGAACAGAAAAGACATTCTAGACAGTTAGTTCAATTGACCATTTCACAGATAAAGGAAGTAAAGACTTGGGCCATATCAAGTGACTTGCCTAAGGTCACACAGCAAGTGAGTGCCAGGGATGTGACCTGTACAGTTTTTCCAACTTCTTATTTCAGGGTTCTCTTCACTCTGAAGTCTGATATATAAAACAAAAATCATCCCTATCTTCCTCTCTCCATTCCTTCCTTGCTCCTTTTCTCCCTCCTTCCTTCCCTTTCTTTCCCTTAGAAGAAAGGCATTTTTCTATCCTTTTCATTTTCTCCATCTTCACTGAGAGAGTATGACTGTATTTAATGTGATTACTGTTAAGTGTAAAAACTAAAATTATGAATAATGTGAGCTAATATAATAATTCCATCTAAAGAGTGTATTAAACACACATAACTGATTCAGCACAATAGACTGCCAATTCAGCAGAGTTTCATATTCATTTCTACCAATGGGAGTGTGTATGACCAAAGTTATGGGTATAATTGGGTCAAGGAAGAAGGGAGAGGGACATGCATCTTGGGTCCTTTAGCATATTTTTAAAGATACTGTCAATGCCATTATCCTAGCTTAAGCCACAATCATCTCTCACCTAGATGACTGCAATAGCTGTGTTATTGATCACTTTGCATTCATTCTTGCCCCTCACAATGCCTACTATAAAGAGTAGTTGTGTGATTTGTCAAAATGTAAATAAGATCATATTACTGTCCAATTAAAACTCTCAATGGATTTCCAACACTCTTAGAATAAAATACAAACTCCTTACTATGGCCTGTATCATATAACCCCTGCCTGTCTCTTTAATTTTATCTTGTACCACTATCTACCAACTGTGCTCCAGTGACACTGGATGCTATCTGCTCTTTTAAAAAATTTTTATATTTTATTATAAGCACATTCATTATTACAAATTGATTTTTTCCTTATGCCCTTTACCCGATCGATCATTCCCCAAAACAACTCCCTCCCTCCCCCATCTCTAGTATCCTTAGGTTTTTTTCTCTCCTTCTGAAAGTTCAACATACTGTTGTGGTCTTTTTCCCTTTCTTTATTTTCTTTCTCGCCTCACCGGGTCCACTGGGTCCCCTCCCCCTGCCTCTGCCCTGGCCCAGCACCTCCGCTGACTGCAGGGAGGACGGACACTGCTTCCTGAGCCCACAGTCCTCTTCAGACTTCGGGAAGATTATCTGGTGGCTGATTCTGGGGTGGGGATGGTTTCGCAGCCCCTCCCACACACAGTTTGCTTTGGTGTCACTTTCCTGTCCTTTGTGACACTTGCTGATCTGCTGGGGCAGGGGTGTCATGGGAAGGGAAGCAACGCGGTGTGATGTCTGAGTTACCGCTGGGATCGTTTTTGTTGTGCCATATGTCAACACAGCTTCTTTCTCGCGGTGGCTTTCCTCTGCTAGAGTGGAGGTGACAGCACAGCCTCGGGACATGGGCTCTAAAAGCAAAGGGAAAGAGACATGTGGCCGGACAGCTCCAGCCGCAAAGCCTCCCTCCCTCCCTCCCTCTCTCTCTCTCTTTCTTTCCTTCTTTCTCGGCACCCAGTTAAGAGTGAGAACATGCAGAATTTCTCTTTTCTTGTTTAACTTATTTCACTTAACATAATTTTCCCCAGACTCATCCATGTTGCTGCAAATGGCAGAATTTCATTCTTTTTTTATGGCAGAGTAGTATTCCTTTCAGTATATACACCACATTTTCCTTATCCAGTCATCTGTCGATGGACACTGAGGTTGGTTCCATGTCTTGGCTATTGTAAATAGAGCTGTAATGAACATGAGAGTACAGGTATCCCTTTCACATGATGATTTCCATTCCTGTGGATATATACCCAGGAGTGGGATTGCTGGATCATATGTTAGTACTATCTGTACTTGTTTCGGAAGCCTCCATACTGTTTTCCATAATGGCTGTGCTAGCTTACAATCCCACCAACAATGTAGAAGAGCTTCTCTTTACCCACATCCTTGCCAGCATTTGTTATTCTCGGTCTTTTTAATAATGGCCAGTCTAAATGGAGTGAGATGATATCTCAATGTGGTTTTGATTTGCACTTCTCTGATGATTAGTGATGCTGAGCATGTATTCACATACATGTAGGCCATTTGTATGTCTTCCTTTGAAAAATGTCTATTCATCTCCTTTGCCCACTTTTTAATTGGATTGTTTGTTTATTCACTGTGTAGTTGTTTCAGTTCTTTACATTTTCTCGATATTCGTCCATTGTTGGATGTATAGTTTTCAAATATTTTCTCCCATTCCATAGGTTGTCTTTTTGCTCTGTTTATCGTTTCCTTTATTATGCAGAAACTTTTTAGTTTGATATAATCCCATTTGTTAATTTTTTTCTTTTGTTGGTTATACTTTTGGGGTCTTATTCATAAAGTCTTTGCCCAGTTCTACTTCCTGAAGTGTTCCCCCTACATTTTCCTTTAGTAATTTTATGGTTTTGGGTCTTATATTTAAATCTTTAATCCATTTTGAGTTAATTTTGGTACATGGTGAGAGGTACAGGTCCAGTTCCATTCTTTTGAATATGTGTTTCCCTGGCACCATTTATTGAAGAGGCAGTCTTTTCTCTAATGTATGTTCTTGGTACCATTATCAAAAATCAGTTGGCTGTAAGTATGTGGGTTGATCGCCAGGTTTTCTATTCTGTTCCATTGATTTGAGTGTCTATTTTTATGCTGGTACTATGCTGTTTTGATTACAATAGCTTTGTAATATAAATTGAAGTCAGGTAGTATTATGCCCCTGGCTTTTTTTTTTTTTTTTTTTGCTTAGGATTGCTTTGGCTAATGGGGACTTTTTGTTGTTCCAGATGAACGTTAGGATTGCTTTTTCTAGTTCTGTGAAGAATTTCATTGGTATTTTCATGGGGTCTACATTGAATCTGTACATTGGTTTGGGTAGAATAGACATTTTCATGATGTTAATTCTTCCCATCCAAGAGCATGGTATGTTTTTCTACCTTTTTGTGTCCTCTTTAATTTCTTTCAGTAGTGTTTTGTAGTTCTCACTGTAGAGATATTTCACCTCCTTGGTTAAATTGATTCCTACATGTTTTATTTTCTTGGCGACTATTGTAAACGGGCTTGCTTTCTTGATGTCTTTTTCCGCTAGTTTGTTACTGGAGTATAAAAATGCTACTGATTATTGGGTGTTGATTTTGTATCCTGCAACATTACTGAAATTGTTAATCAGCTCTAAGTATTTTTTGATACAGCATTTAGGTTTTTCTATATATAAGATCATGTCATCTGCAAACAGTGACAGTTTGACCTTATACTTTCTAATCTGGATGCCCTTTATTTCTTTCTCTTGCCTGATTGTTCTGGCTAGTATACTTCCAATACTATGTTAAATAGGAGTGGTGAGAGTGGGCAGCCTTGTCTTGTTCCTGTTCTTAAGGGAAAAGCTTTTAGCTTTCCTCATTCAGGATGATGTTGGAGATTGGTTTGTCATAAATGGCTTTTATTGTGTTGAGATAATTTCCTTCTATACCTAATTTACTGAGAGTCTTTATCATGACGGATGTTGAATTTTGTCAAATGCTTTTTCTACATCTATTGAGATAATCATATGGTTTTGGTCCTTGATTTCGTTGATGTGGTGTATCACATTTATTGACTTGTGTATGTTGAACCATCCTTGCATAGCCGGGATGAATCCCACTTGATCATGGTGTATAATTTTTTTTTACGTGTTTCTGTATTCTGATAGCTAATATTTTGTTGAGGATTTTTGCATCTATGTTCATAAAAGATATTGGCCTTTAATTTTCTTTTTTTGTTGTATCTTTGGTTTTGGTTGTTGTTGCTTTGCCCCCCATGGATTTGTCACCCCACTTCTCCTGGGTGATGGAGATGCAAGGGATTACTTAAAGACCATCTCTTCTGAGCAGTGAGAGACCCTGAAGTGGTTAATCTCCTGTCGGAACCCTCAAGCAAGAGGCATCCCTTCCTTGGCAAATTAACCCCGAATTGGGGTTCTCTTCCTGAATTTCTTTTCCAGACTGGGAAGTTACAGAAAGAGAACATAGCTGGGGTTATAGTTTAACAATATGGGCCAGTAACTTTCAGTGAAAGAAGGCAGATGACATTCCAGCAAGGCAATTAAGTGATCCATTAACAAAAGCTTGATCTTAGCAAACATTCATTCTCCCTCTAGTAATTTTCCAGTATCTACACATATCAATCAGTAACTGGTCTGTCCTTGAGCCAGCAACCTTGCTGTGCCACAAATCTTTATCTTACGCCAGAGACTTTATAGCCTGAGGATAATTTCCAGTCCTTCACAAGGTCAACATTTGAAACTGCAAGGCTTTGGAAAACCAGGTCCTGTGAAGTACATTTGCTTTATAGTATATTCCACATCTCCCCCATTTTATTTATTTAAAGGCAAAGCAAAAGCTATAGATCAGGTTGGCACAGTTAAGGCAAAAGCATTTAAAGCAAAGTTGGTATCACTTAGCATGGCAAGTCCTTTTAATTTACTTTAGGTGAGGACTGATGATGTCATTGTCTCTCAGGGTGGCTGCAGCAGCATCACTCCAGGTGCTGTGAATTGGGTGTAATTACCAATTGTTGAAACTCCAGAATGGGATTCTGCTCCATAAAATAGTTGATTCTGAGTCCAAAGAGTTTGTTATTATTAGTTCACCTGTCCAGGACACTACTGATTTCAAAGCATCTAGTCTTTTGTAAAATTTTTGATCAATTACAAGTCTTTTAGTTAAGAACAAGATGTCTCATCCAAGTTACAAACACCCTCTTTAAGGCCAGGAAAATTTAGAGAACTGCTTTTGTAGAGAAGACGTTATTTCCCCCTTTATGATCAAGGCATACCTCATAAAAGCATTGATGATCAATATCTTGATTGAAAAGGTTTTACTTTCCTTTGTACACATTTCTCGGTGTTAGGAAGGCTCTTTCCCAGGTGGTGATTGAAAGAAGCATCTCAGCTCACTTTCTTTCAGTGAATTGTCCCACGTCAGGGGGAAAGATGAACAGCAGGATGAAGCAGCAGTTTCGGCCAAATTATGGCCAACATGAAAGAGAGATCAGCAACTTGGAAGTGAGACATGCTATCTTATATCCAAAGTTTTAAATTATATCCTATTATAAAGAGAGAGTTAATTTTCATTGATCTTATAAAAATAGCCACATTGCCATAATAATCATAAGGATACTTAAAGTTATTAAATTTGGGGGGATCAAATAGGGAGAAAACAAATGCTTTTATCTCTGTTTTAAATAATACTTTTACCAAACTGTTGTTAGTTATAGATAGCTTAAGAGAGAGAAAGAGAGAGAGACAGAGAGGAGAGAGAGAGAGAGAGAGAGAGAGAGAGAGAGAGAGAGAGAGAGAGAGAGACTTCT
>NW_007728914.1:255285-257491 GCF_000696425.1 Galeopterus variegatus
CAAAACATTAAGAGAACCAGCAGTGTTTCAAAATAAAGAAATTGTAAAAACCCATAATTCTTTTTAATTAACCAATTAACTTTTGTTGTTTTGACCTTTGTGAACAATTTCACAAACCCATCAGTTTTTTCCTTAGAATTTCAGAACTTCAGTTTAAAGCTATGAACTCAAAGTTTGTCAGGAAACTGTACCTATCAGAGTTTTTTCATGAAATATTTGAAGACATAATATTTTAAAATTATAATTAAACCAAGGTTATGACCAGTAGCATTTATATCAAGACACAGATATTTAAGAACCTTACAAGATTCTGGAATACATATTCATAACACCTTCAGTACTGACAATATTTCCCATATATTCTAATTTATTTAATAAGCCAAATAGTTTTAATACATTTTTTATATATCCTTTGAGAAACTCCAGGACCCTTGGAGTTCCTTAAAGTTATTTTAAACTTTTAGAATTTTGTGTTGGAAAGCTTTGTTAAATAACAAAAGGATAAAAACATTTAGTTCAATAAGATCACAAATTACTACAAAAAATATACCCAAAGTGACAAAGGGTTTTAAAGGCAGAAAGCACAAGAACTTATCATGAAATACGTTTCTTAAACCAGTAATCTAAGGGACAAAGAAAACCTTTTACAACTTTGCATCAAGAACAGTTAAGTGAAAAGACCTTTAGTAATCCTGTTTGATTAGTAAACCCAGGCAATTATGTGTGCTGATAAGAACATTTTTATACATTCAGGTTAGTAAATAGGCATCCATTTATCAGAGCACATTACACAAAGCCCAGTTTGAGTTTTAGCTATATTTACCAAATACATATTTATGGTCTCTCAGCCAAAAACTTGGTGTATTCGATCTATACCCTTATCAGTTAATGCTAACTAGGACCTATGAGATATATGGCATAGGTTTCTTTTCACTAGCCATTTCAGGTCCCAGGTTTCCACGTGGCATTAGGAGTCATGTGGAGCTTAAGACAGAGGGTGGTATATACATAAAAGATATTGTTTCTCCCAGCATGGCCAGGAGGCAGAGCTGAGATAACAAGGAGACATATTGACCTAGAGACAAATTTAGGGAAAAGGTTTGAATCAAAGTTTGAAAGTATGTTTATCAAAACTTTAGAAGATTTAAGTCACGTGAACTTGAAAAGTGTATTTATTTATTTAATGAACGCACATTAGTTATAAGCCAGTTTGGTACCTTGCACATAACACAATTACACAAACAGACATGAACATATAGACATAACATACAGCTTACATATGCATATATGTAGAAATAAACAACAAGAACAAATAAGGATCTTATAGGTTTTGTTTAAAATGTAATAGAAAAGCTCTCTAGTAAAAAGGACAGTCAGGTTTAGATTGTGTTATTTCCAAAATACTTATTGGTGAGGCCTCACCCTGCCTTAAAGAAAGCAAGGTAACAAATTTACATTGTAAAGCAAAGTATGCGAGCCTTTTCAAGAAAATAGAGAAGATTTTCTTCCATTTAAGAAGATAGCATAGGGGCCGGTCCGGTGGCGCACTGGATAGTGCGCTGCTTGAGAAGCGCAGCGGCGCTCCCGCCCGAGGGTTCGGATCCCACATGCAGACCGGTTCCCGCTCACTGGCTGGGCGAGGCGCGGGAGCAACACTGAGGGTTGCAATCCCGTTGCTGGTCCCCAGTCTGGTACGGGGGCAACACTGAGGGTTGTGATCCGTTGCCGGACACGGAAAAAGACAAGAGACAAAAGACAAAAAAAAAAAAAAAAAACGGTAGAGAAGAGCCTCTATAACAAGTATCCTTTGAACTGAGCCCTGAATCATACACAGAACTTCAGTGGGCAAATACAGGGAAAGAGTCTTCCAGGTAGAGAAAATATAAACTAAGGAAAGCAGGATGTGCTGGAAGAATGAGGAACATAGCTCAAGTCTAATATGCCTTGGGAATAAGTTTAGAATGGTAAACTAAGGAATAGTCAAACAAGTGCACAAAAACGAATGTACAAGCATGTTATCCCAATATTGTTGGAAATAAGGAAAAACTGGAAGAAAAAAGGTATATCAGTAGAGGATTGATTAAATACGAACTATATAACCTCTAAAAGTTATGATGGTCACCTCTATTTATTGACTTTGAAAGTTGTCCACAACATATTATTGGGTAAAGAAAGTAGATCAAATATATGCATACACACACACACA
>NW_007728914.1:257501-270130 GCF_000696425.1 Galeopterus variegatus
AAAAAAAAAAAAAAAAAAAAAAAAAAAAAAAAAACATAGAATTCTACCATAGGATTTTGTGAAGAAATACATAGATGAGACTAGAAGAGAATTTAAAAGTCTGTTTAAGATGCCAGAAAATTTGAGACCGTCTAGTTAAACAAGTAGATTTTAGGTTAGTTTTTGTTTCTCAGATGGGTTACTGAGCTCAAGAGCTGAGCCACCAATCAGAGATGAAACCATTTGACTCTTGAGGTTTTTGGGAGAAGAGCAGTAGACCCAAAAGGGGTCTAATTTGTGCCATGCCTGCTTTTCTTCATAAAATTCCAGAGTCTTCAGAGAAAAAGAGTAGCACATGAAGTTAAGAAAAGAACCACTGCTTTTAAGAGAGGAGAAAAGTATCGTGCAGATAAGATAAGAAAGGAAAACATGCTCAAACAGTACCAACACTGTAAAGAAATATTAACTTCTTTTACTTTAGATTGTCCAATTTAAAGTTTTCTTAGTCACTGGCAAAGATTAAGTTTTATCCTTTTTTGGTGACATAAACATGTCTTAGTTTTTTGTTAAGGTCTTGGACAGGTCTCAGAGCGACTTGACATAGATTCCTAGTTGTTAGGTGGGAAGCCTTAATGAGACCCATTGCATAATTAACCAGTGACCAATTTGTTCCCAAATTTTTGTAAAGGCTCCCTTCCTTGAGGTATCAAGGGCATGGTTGTTTAGTATCCACCAACAGTTTTACAAGCTGCCATTCAGTTACTTACAGACTGCTGCTTTAATGAGACATTGGAGTTGTAATGTATGTTCAGTCTCCCCTTTTGTTAATGAATTATCCATATTTTAAAAGTAAAGAGAAGGAAAAAATATCTCTGGGGTTGAAAAGACCTAACTTTGTCCTGCCGCAGGTGTGCAATTGCTAATTGAAAGCCACCTGTGACTCCCTTACCCGGATGCATCTCCCTTATTAGGGACTCCCTTGCTGGGGTGAATTGGACATCCTTTTCCTCTCAATGCTTGGCAGGACAATCTCTGATCCATGGAGCACATCATCACATGGGGCACCATTTTGTTTGTTCGCCCCTCACGGATTTGTCACCCCACTTCCACTGGGCGATGGAGATGCAAAGGATTACTCAAAGACCATCTCTTCTGAGCAGTGAGAGACCCTGAAGTGGTTAATCTCCTGTTGGAACCCTCAAGCAAGAGGCATCCCTTCCTTGGCAAATTAACCCTGAATTGGGGTTCTCTTCCTGAATTTCTTTTCCAGACTGGGAAGTTACAGAAAGAGAACATAGCTGGGGTTATAGTTTAACAATATGGGCCAGTAACTTTCAGTGAAAGAAGGCAGATGACATTCCAGCAAGGCAATTAAGTGATCCATTAACAAAAGCTTGATCTTAGCAAACATTCATTCTCCCTCTAGTAATTTTCCAGTATCTACACATATCAATCAGTAACCGGTCTGTCCTTGAGCCAGCAACCTTGCTGTGCCACAAATCTTTATCTTACACTAGAGACTTTATAGCCTGAGGATAATTTCCAGTCCTTCACAAGGTCAATATTTGAAACTGCAAGGCTTTGGAAAACCAGGTCCTGTGAAGCACATTTGCTTTATAGTATATTCCACAGGTTGTTAGGGTGATACTGGCCTTTTAGAATGAGTTTGGGAGAGTGGCCTCTGGTTCAATTTTCTGGAATAGTTTGAAGAGCATTGCTATTAATTCCTATTTAAATGTTTGGTAGAATTCAGCAATAAAGCCATCAGGTCCTGGACTTTTCTTCATTGGGAGCCTAGTGATTACTGCCTCAATCTCGTTGCTTGATATTGGTCTGTTCTGATTTTATATTTCTTCTTGGTTCAGTCTTGATAGTTCATATGTGTCCAAAAATTTATCCATTTCCTCCAGTTTTTCATATTTGTTGGTGTGCAGTTGGTTAAAATAATCTCTATGATTCTTCATATTTCTGTGGTATCAGTTGTAATGTCTCTTTTTTCATTTCTGATTTTTGTTATTTGGGTCTTCTCCTTTTTTCACTTTTGTTAACCTAGCTAATTGTCTGTCTATTTTATTTATCTTCTCAAAAACTCAACTATTTCTTTCATTGATCTTTTACATCATTTTTTGAGTCTCTATTTCATTTAGTTCTGGCCTGATCTTAATTATTTATTTCCATGTACATCTTCTAGGATTGGATTGCTGTTGTTTTTCTAGTTCTTAGAGTCATAGCATTAGGTCGCTTATTTGAAGTCTTTCCATTCTTTTGATGTAAGCATTTATTGCAGTAAACTTCCCTCTTAGTACTGCTTTTGCAGTATCCAATGGGTTTTGGTATGATGTGTTTTTATTTTCACTAGTTTGAAGAAATTTTTTGACTTCCTTTTTAATTTCTTCTTGGACCTATATGTCATTGAGAAGTCTGTTTAGTTTCCATGAACATGTACAATTGCCACAGTTTTGATTGTTATTGATTTCAATTTTAATCCATTGTGGTCTGAAAAGATACTTGGAATGATTTCAATTTTTAAAAACTTGCTGAGACTTGATTTGTGATAGACATGTGGTCTATCCTGCAGAATGTTGAATGTGCTGATAAGAAGAATGTGTATTCTGTAGTGGTTGGATGAAAATGTTCTGTAGATATCTGCCAGGTCAAATTGGTATAAGGTGTAGTTTAAGTTGTGTGTTTCTTTGTGAATATGTTTCCTGAAAGATCTGTCCAATGCTGAGAGAGGGGTGTTCAGGTCACCCACTCTTATTGTATTAGGGTCTATTTCTTTTTTAGGTCTAAGAGTGTTTACTTTGCACATGTGAATACTCTAGCATTGGGTGCATACACATTTATGATTGTTATGTCTTCTAACTAGATAGATCCCTTTATCATTATATAATGGCCTTCTTTGTCTCTTTTTATGGTTTTTGGTTTAAAGTCTATTTTATCTGATGTAAGAATAGCTACTCCTGCTTGCTTTTGGTTTCCATTTGCATGGTATTTCTTTTTCCATCTCTTCACTTTTAGTCTGCGTATATCTTTATAGGTGAGGTGGGTCTCTTGAAGACAGCATACAGCTGGGCCCAGCTTTTTAATCCAATCAGTCAGTCGGTGCCTTTTGAATAGGCAGTTTAATCCATTTACATTTAGAGTAGTTATTGATAAGTATTGCTTTACTCCTGTCATTATATCGCTTTTTGTTTAGATGTCTTAAATATCATTTGTCCCTTTCTTCCCCTTTTATTTTTCATCTTCAGTGTTAGCTGGATTTTTGAGATGACATGATTTAGCTTCTTTCTCTTTCTCATTTGTATTTTGGTTTTAATGGTAGGTTTTGCTGTTTCTTATGAATCCATGATAGTTAATATAATTTTTTAGATTCCGGATGCAGGACTCTTTTGAGAATTTCTTGCAGGGCTGGTCATATGATAGTGATCTCCCATAGTTTTTGTCTGGGAAATACACTATTTCTCCCTCCTTTCTGATGGATAATCTTGCTGGATATATAATTCTTGGATGGCTATATTTTTCTCTTAGTATTTTGAATATATTATCCCATTTTCACCTGGTTTATAAGGTTTCAGTTGAGAAGTATGATGTTAGTTTGATGGGGGATTCCTTATAGTTGACTTGATGCTTTTATCTTGCTGCTTTATAATTCTCTCTTTGTCTTTGAGCTTTGCCAGTTTGACTATAATGTGTCTTGGAGAAGATCTTTTTGGATTTAATCTGTTTGGGTATCTTTGGGCTTCTTTGATCTGAAGGTCTGCATCTCTCCCCATACCTGGGAAGTTTTCTGTTATTATTTCCTTGAATTGGTTTCCAATGTCTTTTCCTCTCTCCTCCTTTTCTGGAATACCCATGATTCAGATGTTTGGGTGCTTGAGGTTGTCTGCTAGCTCTCTTAGATTTACTTCATGTTTTAAAATTCTTTTTCCCCTTTTTTTGGGGTCTGCATTGACTATTTCAAAAATACCATCTTCAAGGTCTGAAATTCTTTCTTCTGCTTACTCTAGCCTGCTGCTCAAGCTTTCTGTTCTGCTTTTTATTTCATTAAGTGAATCCTTCAGTTCTAGGAGTTCTGATACATTCTTTTTCAAAATATTAATCTCTTTGCAAATTTTCTCCTTCATATTCTGAGTATTTTTTCTTGTTTTATTGTATTCTCTAATTGATTCTTGCTTGAGTTCTTTAATTTGTCTCTTTGAGTTTTCTTAAGATCAGTGCTCAGAATTCATTTTCAGACATCTCAAGGTTTTCTTGCTCTTGAGGTCTGGTACTTCAGAATTACTGTATTCCTTTAGTGGTGTCATATCTTCTTGTTTATTTTTAGTTCTAGTATTATTTCATTGATGTTTGGTCATCTGGTAGGGCAGTTGTTTCTTCTATTACTCTGGAGTGGGCTATGAGCAGAAAGACTTCCTCCTTTATTTGTAGACTGTGCTGGTGACTCTTCCTGTGTCATTGCAGTTGAGTGTGCAGTGGGCTGTCTTGGCTCCTGCTCAGGTGGTGGGCAGGATTTTCCAGGGCTCAGGCATGGGCTGGCAGTGGTGGCAGTGCACAGGACCAGTGCTTACCTGGGCTCCTGCTCAGGCAGTGGGTGGGACTCTCCAGGGCTTGGGCACGGGGCAGTGGCAGCAGTGGTGGTGTATGTGGTTGGTGCTCACCTGAGCTCCCACATGGGCCATGGGGGAGCCTATCTTGTTCTTATAATACACAAAGCTTGCTTCTGTTTCAGGGCCTTTTGCACTTCCAGATCATCTGCCTGCGATGATCATCCCTCTGTTTCTTGAATGGTGTGATAGTTAATTTTATGTGTCAACTTGAGTGGGTTATGGGGTGCCAAGATATTTGTGGAAACATTATATCTGGGTGTGTCTGTGAGGGTGTTTCTTTAGGAAGTTACCATTTGAATAGTAGACTGAGTAAAGCAGATTGTCCTCCCCAATGTGGGTGGCCTCATCCAATCTGTTGAAGACCTGAATAGAACAAAAATGTAGAGTAAGGGAGAATTTGCTGTCTCTGCCTGACTGCATGAGCTGGGACATCAGTTTCTCCTGCATGGGACTGAAATTTACACCATCAGTGCTCCTGGTTCTCAGACCTTTGGATTCAGACTAGAAGTATATTACCAGCTTTCCTTGTTCTCCAGCTTGCAGATGGCATACCATGGGATTCTCAGCTTCCATAGCAGCATGAGCCAATTTCTCATAATAAATCACACACACACACACACACACACACACACACACACACAAACACACACACACACACATACACGAGGATACTTCAAAAAGTTTGTGGAAAAACAGAATTAAAAGATAATATGGGGCCGGCCCGGTGGCGCACTCGGTAGAGTGTGGCACTTGGGAGCGCAGCGGTGCTCCCGCCGAGGGTTCGGATCCCATGTAGAGACCGGTCTGCTCACTGGTTGAGCGCGGTGTGGGTGCGACACCGAGGGTTGCGATCCCGTTGCCGGTCGCGGTGCAGGTGCGACACTGAGAGTTGTGATCCCATTACCGGCCACGAAAAAAGACAAAAAGAAAAAAAAAAAAAGATAATATGAATCTTTCCATGAACTTTTTGAAGACCCCTCATATAATGAGGATTATATATATTTCATTGGTTCTGTTTCTCTGGAGAATTCTGACTAACTTACATGGCTAGTTCCTTTTTTTGTTTGTTTGTTTTTAACATTCAGGTCTCAGCTTAAATGGCATTTTTTCAGAAAAGCCTTTCCTATTATGCTCTATCATGGGGGCTTCAAACAAATGTCTCTAGGGTCCAGGGAATAGTAAGTAGTGGACAAAGCAGCTGGTGGAACCTGAGAATTCATGTTCTCTTTAGAAAGAGGGCTGCCACCACTCAGTTCCAGCTAATTTTTGCCATGTGGAAATGCAGATCGAATGTTGCCAGATCATCTGAGTTATTGAAAGAAGCCAGTACCTGGATTTTTATGTATCCTAATTGTTAAAAGGTAGTAACAAACCTAAAGTTTTAAAAGACACATAGAGATCAAACAAACTATATCTGTGAGCCCAGTTCATCCCATATGCCTCTAGTTTGTAACCTCTGCTCTATCACATCATTCTGTTTATTACTGCCTGAAATTATATAATTCCCTGTCTCCTTTTCATCAGAATTTAAGCTCCACAAGAAACCTTTCTTCTATGTTCCACTCCATGTTTCCAGTGCTCAGAACAGTGCCTCACACATAGTAGTCACTTTTTAAATTTTAGTATTATGTAAGTTATAAATCATATGCTAAAACTAGAGATAATAGTATAATGAACACCACATACAATTACCCAGCTTTAACAACTATCGATATTGTGCCATTTTTCCTTAACCTATTTCCTTAACTGGCTTTTTACTTAAGCATTTTAAAAGCAAATCCTAGTCACTTCGAATCATAAATGTTTCTGTATCATGAAGACTTTAAAAAAATCATATCTACAATTATATTATTACTCTAACAAAATTGACAATAAGTCCTTAATATCATCTATTACCCAGACCATATTAAAATTTCCCCTATTGTCATAGTATATAAATATTTGTTGAATAAACAGATGATGAAGAAATGAATATATGTGACAGTATACTTTCCAGAGCCTTGAAATACTGCCTTCCTTATTAGAAACATTAGGTTGACTTGTTAGAAGAGCCTTGGTTTTCAAATTTTAAAAGGTGGAGAAATGGTTCATCAAGAACTATTCTAGTCATGCAGATGAAACCTAAGAGTAAAATTCCATAGTGGATATTCACCCAAGAAAAATGAAGACATGTTTTTGCACAAATACTTGCACAAAAATGTTCATAGCAGATTGACTCTTAATAGCTAGGCACCAGAAACAACCTAAATGTATATCAACCAGTGAATGGATAAACAAACTGTAATATATTCATACAATGTAATACTATTCAGTGATAAAAGGACTGAGGTACAGAACAATATGAATAAATCTCAAAAAAAACATTATGCTGAATAAAAGAAAACAGACACAAGAGTACTACTATATGATTCCAATTATATAAAATTCTAGAGCATGCAAAACTATTTACAGTGGAAAACTCTTAGAAGCGTAATTGTGGGGGGGGCAGGTGGAATTGACTGGGAAGGGGCATGACAGAACTTTCTGAGGTGATGGTAATGTTTATAGGAGTTTTAGTTACACAGGTGTGTACATTTTCAAAACACATTGACTTGTATACTTAAGATTTGTGCATGTTTTTGTATGTACATTTTGCCTGAAAAGAATGATAAAATATTTAGGTGGATGTATATTGATATCTGCTATTTACTGTGAAATGCACCAGAAAAATAAGATGGCTTGACAGAAGATGAATAGAGGGACAGATATGTAGATAGATAGGTAGATATGTGATAAAACAATATAGTAAAATGTTAGTGATGGCATCCAGTGTTGGGTATACAGGTACTTACTACAGAATTCTTCCAACTTTGATATGTGTTTGAAAAATTTTATAATAAAAGGTTGAGAAATAAACTCCATAGTAGTTTTCAGGAGGTGAGAGAAAAAGGGGCTAGCCTGAGAACATACATGACTTAGCCTTTCTGAGATTCTTGTTGAGCTGCCCTGTAGCTGACTTTGGATGAACTGACCTCCACTCCCGGTTCTTGTGTAAACTGGTAGCTTCTTGGCCATATCAACAAGCATCTGCTTCTGGACCTCAGGCCTCTCTTCATTTTCATAGCGTTCCTTGTCTGTATAGGACAAGTGAAACTAGAAGCAGAAGAGATAGTCAAGATGTTATTTTCTAGGTTCACAGAAAAGATTAAAAACAACAATAACTACTTAAATGAAAATATTTGTTACCCAGACACCAACTTGGCTTTTAACTTTCTCTGGCTAATTATGTCAATTATATTATCTGATTTTTATCTCAATCTTCACAACTCTATGAGATAGGTGGTATTGTTTTATAAAACAACTAAAACTTAGAGAGATTAAGTACCTTGTCCAAGGTTGTACTCACTCAACTAGTAAGAAGCAAAGCTGGGCCCCAAACCATGTTCATCTGACTCCGAGACTTGTGCCCTTTCCACTCTATTATATCATAATATGATGTTGCATACAGATATGTGACACTTTGCTGCCAGGACCCTGTTGATGATTAACCAATGCTTATTAAGTTGTGTTTTTCATAGGTGACACTGATGTCACTCTTGGAGAAGCTGGATGAAACTGCCTGTGACATAACCTGCATATTCTAATCTTGCAAATGAATATAAATTTGGATATTCTTACTACCTGAGAATTTTTTTAGCTTGGTATGGAGCTTGTCGCCATGTTAGTGCCACACTTTGCTCATTTTCCAAAAGATATGCCAATAATTTTCCAAATACAGACCTGAAAGCTTTAAGGTAGACAGAGGTGAAAAAAAGAAAGGTCTGTAGACAGAATATTTGGGTTTAAGTGTCATTTCTTTACTTAATAGTTTAAAAAAATCACTGTGGAAAATCAGGCACTCTCAACCTAAGTTTCTTCATCTGTAAAATAGAAGAAATAATACCTACTTCACAAGATTGGTGCAGAAGGGCTAGATAATGACAAGTAATTAAAATTTCCTTTAGAAGTCTATTTTTTTGATCATTTAAATATTTGATACTACCAATCTTTTAAAGTTTAACTTTCTAGTTGGTGTATAGTGGTATCTTATAGTGATTTTTATTTTGCATGCCTCTGATTACTAATGATATTGAGCACCTTTTCATGAGTTTATTGGCCATTTGGATATCATCTTGTAAAATACCTATTCAAGTCTTTTTGTCCATTAAAAAATTTGGTTGTTTGTCTTTTTTAAAAAATTGATTTGTAGTAATTCTTTATATATTTTGGATACTAGTCTTTTGTTGAATATATTCTACCAGTCTGTGATTTTCCTTTTCACTTCCTTTATGGTACATTTTGATGGGCAGAAGATCTTGGTAAGAGTGTAGATTCATACAACCAGTTTAGAAAACTTTGGCATTATCTACTTAAGCTAAATATATGTCTGCCCTATGACCTAGCAATTCCATTCCTAGTTATATACACAAGAGAAATGAGTATGTGTGTGTATGTATGTATGCATGTGTGTTAAATTTATAAATATATATATATATTTCCAAAAATATGTAATGTTCATAACAGCTATATTCATAATAGAAAAAAATGCTAAAAACCAAAGAGTCTTTCAATAGGTGAATGGATAAACCAACTATGATAAATTGGAATAACTAACAGCAATAAAAGGGAACAAACTACTGAAACTGCATCAACATGGGTTAATCTGAAAAACACTATGTTGAGTGAAAGGCTTGCACAGAAGAGTGCACAGTATGATTCCTTTTTTATGAGGTTCAAAATCAGGCAAAACATATCTATGGTGCTAGAAGTCAGATTAGTGGTTACCTCTGAGAGGAGATTGATTGGGAAGGGGCATGAAAGAGATTTCTGAGGTGCTAGAAATGTTCAAAGTCTAAACCTGGATGGTGATTACATGGATGTATATAGAGGTAAAAAGTCATCAAATTGTACTCTTTATAACTTAATTCTGGGAGTACAGTGTGTATATTATACCTCAATAAAATAGGAAAACAAATTAATAAAATACTTGAGATAATTTAAGTGTATCTAACTTTAAAAATTGGAAACATATAAAATAAAACACTCTATTTTAAGAACCATACCTAATGGTGTGTTGTTTTGTTTTGTTTTTTGTTGGCTGGACAGTAAGGGGATTTGAACCCTTGACTTTGGTGTTATCAGCACCATGCTCTAACCAAGTAAGCTGAATGGCCAGCCCCTTAGTGGTCTGTTTTTATGGTATCATGTCATTCTCAAGTAGAGTGATAAATAAGTACCTTCCTGGAAGTATGTGGAAATGTGTAGGGGCATTTTTGGTTGCTACAATAAATGTGGCGCACTAAGGTCATTTAATCTTTAGCCCAGGGAGCTAAGTATTCTGCAATGAACTGGACAGATGCACACAACTAAATTTTCCTAACCAAAAGACTATAAATCAATGTTATAAAATAGTAACTAAATATTGTAAGTTAATATAGAAAAGCTGATTATTTTGTTTCTGTAGAAGAACAATTATATTAATGAACAAAACAGTATAAGGTTTTTAAAAATTCTTTCTAATTTTGATAATTAAAAGTAGCACCTTGGGGCAGCACTTTAAGTTTTAGGATGTCCTTGGGAATATAACTTTCTTATGGTATGCTCTACCTACTTGAAGGGCGTAGGAAGAATTGTTTCTAATTGTATGTGATAAATTCCTTGTGGTTATTCAAAAAGTTGGCTTTGGTTTGGAATAAAATGTCAGGCCTGGATGTGCTATTTCTGGTACTAACCAGGCCTTATTAAGGATTAGAATGCAATGAGCCAGTAAATGCATTTTTGGTGGGACAGTTGGAGATAGATTGGAATGTATTTGGTATTAGAGAAATTAATATTGTGGCTATTAAATAGGCCCACAGGACTCTCCTTTTCTTTTTACAAATTAAAAATGATGAAGATGTGGTCTTAAATGTTGGACATTTGCAGTGCTTATCTAAATCTTGTTCTTATCTCTCCAGTTTAGGACTGTAAAATTCCCAACAACTTAGTCTTTCTAAATAAGGTTACAAGCTTCATAAATAAGGTTAAGGGGACAGTTATTTTTGAGATAAAATCAACATAACACAAAATTTCATTTGAAAGTGTACATTTTATAGTGTACAATTCAGTGGCATTTAGTACATTAATAGTGTGCAACCATCACCACTTTCTAGCTCCAGAACATTTTCATCACCCCAAAAGGAAACCCCCATAACCATTAAGCAGTCATTTTACATTCTGCCTTATCCCCAGACCTTGGAAACCACTAATCTACTTTCTGTCTCTATGGGTTTGTCTTTCTGGATGTTTCATACAAATGTAATCTAAACTATGTGGCCTTTGGTGTCTGGTGTCTTTCAATTAGTATAATGTTTTCAAGGTTCATCCATGTTGTAGCATATATCAATACTGCATTCCTTTTTACGGCTGAATAATATTCCAGTGTATGAACATACCACACTTTCTTTATCCATTTATCTATGGATGGACATTAGGGTTGTTTCCACCTTTTGGCTATAGTGAATAGTGCTGCTATGAACAGTTGTTTATACGTATTTGTTTGAACACCTGCTTTCCTTTCTTTTGAGTATACACCTAGAAGTGGAATTTCTAGGTCACACGGTAATTCTATATTTAAATTTATGAGGAACTGTACAGTTATTTTCCACACTGGCTGTAAGAGGATTTTGAATTCTTCATGTCCTCACCAACACTTGTTATTTTCATTTATTCTTTCATTCATTCATTTAATTCGGTCATTCTAGTGGGTGTGAAGTGGTATTTCATCATAGTCTTAATTTCTATCTCTCTACTGACTAATGATGTTGAGCATCTTTTCATGCACTTCTGGTCATTTACATATATTCTTTGGAGAAATGTCTATTCAAATCTTCTCCCCATTTTAAAATTGGGATGATTTTAATAGGGATTGCATTGAATCTTTAGATTAGTTTAAGTAGTACTGACATCTTAAAAATATTAATTCTTCCAATCCATGAATGCAGGATGTCTTTCCATTTATTTGTTTCTAATTTCCTTCAGCAACATTTTTTTTTTTTAAGTTTTCGGCATACTAGTCTTTCAATTCCTTGGTTAAGCTTATTGCTAAGTATTTTATTATTTTTGATGCTACTGTAAATGGAATTTTCTTAATTTCCTTTCAGATTGTTTATTTTTAACATATTTATAGTTTTATTTATGTAATTTCTTTTTTATTTTACTCAAAATACTTTAACATTTACCTGTACATATTTGTTGGGTACAGTATGTTGTTTCAATACATGCATATACTGCACAATGATTCATTTAGGGTAGATGGCATAGTTTGTACTCATTGGTCCATCACTTCTTGTTCCCAGCTGCTTCTGGTAACCATTATACTACACTCTACTTCTATGAGAACACTTTTTTTTAAAGATTCCACGTATGGGTGATATTATGCGGTATTTGTCTTTTTGTGCCTGATTTACTTCACTTAACATAATGGTTTCCAGTTCCATCCATGTTGCTACAAATAAAAAGATATCTTTTTTTTTAATAGCTCAGTAGTATTTCATTGTGTATATACAACACAGTCTTTTTATCCATTCATCCATTGATGAACATTTAGATTGATTCCACCTCTTAGCTATTGTGAATAGTGCTGAACATAGGAGTGCAGGTGTCTTTTTGATATATTGATTTCATTTCCTTTGGGTATACACACAGTAGTGAGATAGCTGGGTTCTAGTGTAGATCTGTTTTTAGTTCTGTGAGGAACCTCCATGCTGTTTGCCACAGTGGCTGTACAAATTTACACTCCCACCAGCAATGTAGGAGAGTTCCTTTTCTCCACATTCTCACCAATATTTATTTTTTGTCTTCTTGATAATAGCCATTCTAACTGGAGTGAGATAATATCTCACTGTGGTTTAATTTGCATTTCCTTGATGATTAGTGACTTTCAGCATTTTTTCATGTGCCTGTTGGCCACCTGTATGTCTTTTCTTTCTTTCTTTTTTTTTTTTCGTTAAATTTTTATTTTGTCAATATACAATGTATATG
>NW_007728915.1:0-5712 GCF_000696425.1 Galeopterus variegatus
TACTGTATTTCTTCCTTTGTGCTGTTCCATTGATCCTTCTTTATAGTTTTCCTTTTTTTAAATTAATTTTTTATTTATTATTAGCATACTCATTCTTAAAATTGTGGTATTTCCTTATACCTTTTACCTTAGAAAACTTCTTTTAGCCATTCTTTTAAGGTAAGTCTGCTGGCAACGAATTCTCTTAATTTTCCTTCTTCAGAGAATGTCTTGATTTCTATTTCATTCTTGAAGGATATTTTCACTGAATATAGAACTTGGAGTTAACTGTTCTTTTCTTTCTGAACTTGAAAAATGCGTTTTTACTTGCTTTTGCCTCCATGGATTCTGATGAGAAATCCTCTGTTGTGAAAGTACATTTTCTCCTATAGATCGATGTTATTTCCCAATTTCTTTGTTTCAAGATTTTTAAATTTTTTGTCCTTAATTTTCAAAACTTCGATGGTGTGCCTTGGTGTATTTCTTTGGGTACATTCTGTCTGGGATCTGTTCAGCTTCTTGAATCTGTAACTTTATGGTTTTTATTTTGTTTTGTTTTGCCATATTTGGGATGCTTTCAGCCATTATTTCTTTAAGTACTTTTTCTGCTTCAACTTTTTCTTCTCTCCTTCAAGTGCTATGATGACACAAATGGTGGATCTTTTGTTATAGTCTTACAGGTTTCTTAGGCTCTATTTATTTATTTTCAATCTATTTTCTCTACTCTGTTCAGATTGGGCAATTTCTATTGTTTTATCTTCTACATCAATTTCCTCTGTTTCCTCCATTCTACGGTCAATTCCATCTTTTTTTGTTTGTTTGTTTGTTTAGGTTACCATATTTTTGGTTCTAAAATTTCCATTTGGTTCCTCTTTATGTCTTCTGTTTCTTTGCTGAGACGTTCTATTTCTTTAATGATGCTTTTTATTTTTTTCATTTGCTTCAAGAATGTAACTGCTCATGTAAGCATTTTTATGATGGCTGCTTTAAAATCTTTGTCAGCTAATTCTAATTTCTCTTTCACCTTGGTGTTGGCATCCATTGTTTTTGTCTGCACCTGTTGACATTTCTGGGTTGCTGGCTTCATTTCCAATTCTGGGATATGCGAGGCCAAAAGAAAACTCAAGGAGCTCACCACTGTGTAATTTCTCAAGCCAAGAGTCCTCTGGATGGTCTGCTATATCCTCTCTATCTGTTAAGTCTCCTTATCACTATTTTGTACATAATGTCCAAGGTTTTTAGTTGTAATTTTTTTAAAAACAGGGAAAACTATGTCTACTCCATTTTCCTGAAAGAAGTCCCCAATTTTTTTTACATTTTTAAGTGATTGAAAAAGATAAAAAGGAGAATAAAATTTCGTGGCATGTGAGAATCATGAAATTCAAAATTCTGTGTCTATAAATAAAATTTTAATAAAATATAGTCACACTCATTTTTTTATATATTGTCTACAGCTGATTTTGTGCTACAATGGCTGAAGTTGGGTGATTGTATGAGAGACTATATGGTTCACAAAGCCTAAAACATTTATTATCTGATCCTTTACAGAAAATTTGTTGATCCCTGGCTCACATTAGGGAATGGGTAACTTCCATTTTACTAACAGCACTGAGTAGGATACCTCTCCAATCAAAACAGCAAGACAGACGTGTAAGTTCAGACAGACGCTACTCAGTTGTAGGCGCTGGTGAACAGATTTAGTTGAAATGTTCTATGTGAAAAACGATGCTACCATAGATGGCTTCCTGCACTCCTAGTACCTAATATCCATATTATTTACAATAATCCTTACTTCATCAATCCTAAGAAGTACTATTTCTTTACATTTTAACATCTCTGATGTAACTTGCAATTCATACCTCGTCATAGTTTAATTGGCAGTGTTTTTTTTCTTTCTTAGTGATGAACCTCACAATTGGTAATGTGTCAGATTTAATAAAATATGTTATTGATCTGCAGCAATCATAAGTAAATCCTTCTTCAGTTAAAAATATATATACAGTTATTAGTTTAAGCCCAAAGCGACTTAGGTAATGCTGAATAAATTTTTCTTAAACATTGACCTCAAAGGTACTCTTTTTTTGAGAAATAGAGAGTAGAATGGTGGTTACCAGAGGCAGGGGAAAGGAGTCAGGAGGGGGTCTAGTGAAAGGTTGGTAGACAGGTGTAAAGCGACAAAGTCACAGTTAGATAGGAAAAATAAGTTCTGCTGCCCTAGCTGCAATAGCCCCTAGGTGACAATAGCTACCAATATTGTACTTTATAACTCAGATAACTAGAAAAGAGGATCTTGAATGTTATAAGCACAAAGAAATGATAAATGTTTAGGTGATATGCTAAATATTCTGATTAGATCAGTATACAATATATGTGTGTATTAAAGCAACAAATTGTACCTGTAAACATGTACAATTAAAAAAATTTAAAATTGAATTTTAAAAAGGTACTCTTTTTTTTGAATTATTGGTTAGCACGAAACTTTTTTCACTTACAATTTTTTTAATTAAATTTTTTTCTAGCAAAGTCTGCTACACATACTCTTACATATTTTTTCTGGGATAACCAAGGTTGTCATTGTCATAATGTTGACCAATTCTAATCCTAAGAGCTATAAACAGCAAGTTCAACACTAAATTTGAAAGACACGATGCAAGGGGAAAAAAATGGTACTATTTTCCACTTATCTAGCTTTTCAAGGGCACTTAGCAGTTAGGAGATGATTATAAGTACAGACAGATTTCATGATTAGAAGGTTCATTAGTAAGAAGGTACAGAATACTAATCACAAGACTTTCATTTGCACTGACAAGGTCTGACCTAGCTAGCATTCAACAGTGACAGTGGAATTGCTCCCCGGTGATATCAACCACAGGCAAGGCAGAGAAAACATGTTCTTCATGGAAGAATTCATCAAAAGTACACAGAACTGTATCATACACCATTGCTTTCAGGAGCTCCCCAGAGAGTAGCTAGCATCTATCTGAAACAGTTTGGTTGGTAAAATGTAAAAAGCTCAGGGGAAATTTGCATGTTAAACAAAGTTTAAACTTTGGAACACTAGAACAGCAACCCTAACGTGAATTTGCACCTTAAATGATCTAATTGACCATGAGTAGGTGCTTGGGTCAATATTAAATCTGTGAGCACAGGAATATACCCCGATATTAACTATTTAGGAATTATAACTGTTATAAACTCCTGTAAATATTTCCATGTTTAAATATTGGGACACTAAAAAGACTACTATGTTAATATCAATCAAAATTGCATATTTTAAGCCTGAAAGGGCATTTTCAGATCTCAATTATTAATACGTATCTAGTGGCTCTTTTCCCAAATGTCATAACTTTCAACCAAATATGTCTTCATCATCTAAAAGCAGTTTATTAAGTTCCTGGAGTTATGCTTGTGTTGTGATGGACAAAACTGAGCACTGTCAGTTTTCCAGCTACAACAGACTTACTGCTAATTTGTTAAAAAATTAGTAAATTAAATAATTAGAAATTATACAAAACAAAATATCACTAAGTGGAAGCACCCAGGCTCTGGAGTCAGATGAACCTGATTTTGAATCCTCTTAATTACATAAGCCGTTATTGGGCCTCAGTTTACTTATCTGTAAAACAGGAAAATATGATGTAACATATGAGAGAAATTCAGGAAGATCATGGAAATATTTGTACTATCTCAAATTCTGTTTTTCCACAAACTTTTTGAAGCACCCTCATTGGGTTAAGTCTTGGTGATTATTATAACCGAACTCCAAATTGTGTAGCTGTTGGGAAAAATAGGAAAATGTCAGGGCCCCTCGGATGTTCAGAACCTTGCTGAGCATTTGCTGTAAATATCTTCAGGTTTTCCTTGTTACTACTTAATGTAAGTTGTGTACGGGCCTCCAGGTGTCCAGGGTTGTGGGCTTAAGTATAAAAGACTAACAGCTCTGATCCACAGTGCTTCTCAGAACTCTCAGAGAAGTCCCTAGGAGAGTTGCTCCTAGATCTGAATAAAACCCATTCATTTTTTTCTATACCTAAAGCTCCTAGAAGTTTTTCTTTTCTATTACCTAGCTCACAGACCTGTGTGTGTGGGATTTGTAACCCAATCTGTGCAACAGCCCTAGCTTTACAGTAGTAAATACTACAAATACAGAAAAACACCAAAAGAGAAGAAGACAGGTGAAAGCCTAATGGTGTTGAGGGTTGGGCCTTAAAAATTCTCCATTTATTATAATAATAAAATTGCTATTATTTTAAATTTGCTTTTTCTCAAATTTATGTTAGAATAAATGATCAATAAATCAGGTAAGTATTAAATTATGGTAAAGTTAGCATTGCCTACACCCCTGCTAACTTATGAGATCCCTGCAAGTAGGTGAATTTAAACTTTGATTTGGGTCTTCATGATCAATTCAAATGTCTTTGCAAGGATTAAACTCTGATACAGGATTCAAATAAAAAAATTTTTAAGCAAAGTATGATTAAAGGCCATGGAAGGAACATATTTCTCTGAATGGATCATGAACATTTTTCTTAATTTTAAATAAGTACTATGGCCATAAATTTCAAAATCAAAATGGTAAGTATAAAAAGGCATATTATCAAAAATTTTCAACTCATTCCTGTCTCCCAGCCAGATCAAATATATTAACATTTTTTCTTTATAGCGTTTGTTTTGATATTAGTTGTAGGAAGTTTTCGTTACTCCAGAATCACGTAGTTACTATGTTCTATTCTACATGGTTTATTGCTTTATATTTTTTGTTTAAATCATTCATACATCAGAAATGTATCTTGATACATGGTGTGAGGTAGGGAAAACTTTTTTGAAAACTATTTTAAATTCTCCTGTGGCATTATTTTTTTGTATTTTCCCTTTACCTAAGTCAATTCCCTTTATCTCTCTATTGTGGTTAAATGAAGTAAGTGTTTCCTTTAATTATATTTTTAATTTAATTTTGTAGTTTTTCGATGGCTGGCCAGTGTAGCAATCAAACTTTGGACGTTGGTGTTATCAGCACTAGTCTCTAACCAATTGAGCTAATCAGCCAGGACTTCTTTAATTTTGAAGGTAGTACAAAACTATTTTTAGGTGGCAGAATCTTTTCATTAGACACATTTTCCCCTCTTTACTTATTTTTAAACATGGATGACTAGTATTTTCCAAAAAACTCTGTGGTTAAATTTATTTAGGACTCTCTGCTGTCCACCTCCACTCTGATAACATCCCCTTCCACATTTTACATTGGCGTGTTCATTGATGTAAGTTATACAACCAGTTCAATGATTCAGCACATTAGAGGCACAGTCAGAGGAGTTGTGCAGTCGTAGCGGAGGAGCATTTTCTCTGTTCAATACTGTTTTGGTTAATATTACAGTACTGAACACTAGCTTTACTGTCTAATTTATTTTTATACCCAGCCTCCATCACATGTGTGTCTGTGATGTTTTTCCTCAGAGAGTAGCTTACTGCTTCAGGGAAGAGTCGCACCTCAGTGCTTCCTTATGATTTCTCTTTCCTTTGGGTCTCCTAGCAGAGCTTCTTTTTAATGTCATTGATCTGCACAAAGGTTTTCTTTTCTTTTTGTTTATTTGTTTTTCTTTTTTGGCAGCTGACCTGTATGGGGACCCAAACCCTTGACCTTGGTGTTATCAACACCATGCTCTAAACAGCCGAGTTAACCTTCCAGCATCTGATCTGCATAGAGGTTTTCAAGTGAAGTGATTTCCACTCTGC
>NW_007728915.1:6522-7228 GCF_000696425.1 Galeopterus variegatus
TGGGTCATATGGTCTCTGTTGCAAATACTCACCTTTGTCATTGCAGTTTAGACACAGTCACAGAGGTACGTGAATAAATGTGCCTGTGCTTCAACAAAACTTTATTTATGGACACAGAAATTTGAATTTTATACATGAAATATTATTCTATTTAACTTTATAAAACTATTTAAAAATATAAAAACTCATTTTCAGCTTTCAGATTTAAAAATAGGTGGCCGTTTAGAAGGAATTATTTGCTCTACAAACCATAGTTTGCATTTCCGAAACCCCCTTGCCCTAGATGACCATAATCCCTGCTGTCCTGGTGATCCATTTCATTCCTCATACTACAGCTGGAATTGTCATTCTGCGGTTTAAACTACTAATCTGATGCTCTTACTCCTGTGTTAATCAGGGTTCTCCAGAGAAAAAGAACATATATATATATATGAAAGCAAGCACTTGCTTTCATAGCACTTCGAACATTTAAACAAATAGTTATATCATTATATATATAAAATGGAAATTGGGTCATATTTGGAAGATGAGAACTCATTCTGCAAGCTGGAGAACCAGGAAAGCCATTGGCGTAAGTCAGAGTTTGATGGCCTGAGAACAAGGATGTCTGATGTCCAAGGGGAGGAGAAGATGTTATACGAGCTCAACAGAGACAGTAAATTTGCCCTTTCTCTGCCTTTTTGTTCTTTTCGAGTTCTCAGTGAAT
>NW_007728915.1:7994-10707 GCF_000696425.1 Galeopterus variegatus
AACAGAGACAGTAAATTTGCCCTTTCTCTGCCTTTTTGTTCTTTTCGAGTTCTCAGTGAATTGAATCATGCCCACTCACATTGGTGAGGGTGATCTTATTTATTTAGTTTAGTAATTCAAATGCTAATCTCTTCCAGAAACACCATCACTGGTACTCCCAGAAATAATGTTTTACCAGCTAGTCGGGTATCCCTTAGTCCAGGCATGTTGGCACGTAAAATTAACCATCACAGCTCCCCTCCCCTCCTTATGATCCTTCGTTGACTCTCCAAACTCCTCGATGTGAAATTTTAGGTCAAAAAATCTGCTCATAGTTTTCTTCTTTCAGACATAAATTTTAATACTTCCTTTTCGGCATCCCTTAATCAAGCCAATCCCAAATATTTGCTGATTCCACAAATGCAGTCATATATTAGGCTCTCTCCTAGGCCTTGAATACTTTTATTGTATATTGTTACTTGGCAGACTTGTACTTTTTCTTAAAAGCATTTCCATGAGTTTGTCTCTTAATTTTCAGGCAGAATGAATCACTTCCTCATTCTTGCTATCATAGCACTTTGAACAGTTAAAAAAATAGTTGTATCATTATAATTCATTGCATTCATGGTTGTCTACACCAATTTTAATATGAGCTCTTGATGTCAGAGATTGAATTAATTCACATTTGTTTCCCCAAATCTAGTATATATTTGGGACTTGACAAATGATTTTTGAATTCTACAACAAGGGAATTATATTTGAGTGCTCATGAGAGCCATACTTTACACAAAAATCTGTTTTTTAAGGAAAGAAAAAAAGATAGATAATTTTTTGGAAGGCAAATAATGTATGGGATCATCCTTTTGCAAAGCAAAGAATTATTTGGTAAATAAAAATTTGCTGTAAAATTTGTTTTGAATTTTTTCTTAGTGGACTTGAATTTTTAAGGCTGTTGTCTTATTTGCCTAAAACTGTGAAATATTTTTAAAAGAAATAATAGTTTTTCTGCTGATACCTTCTATTAACACATATAAGTAAGCCCAGTGTGATAAAAAATCTAGACATGAGATTTTGAGAATTTTAAGTAATAAGCACCTCATTACAGAAATATTCTCAGAGCTCCAAATGTCCTAGGGACACCAATGGTGACAGTGCTTTGGGCAGCCATTGATCCATACTCTGAGCCTCCAGTCTCTGCTCTCCTCAGCCTTTGAATTTATTCATCTTTTCTCTCCCACAGAGAGGCTAGATAAATTTATTTATAGATATAAGTGTAGCTCCTGAGAAGAAAGCCACAGCATATGTATTTGATAAAAAGCTTCCTAGAAATTCTGCAGGCTTGTGCACCTTGTGATTATTCACCTGGGAAGGCAACCCAGGCTCTCTGAAGAACAAGGTCAGCACATGAATCCCTTTGTACTTTTTTGCCCTCCCTTGTCATGAGCAATGTTCATACACATTCTTTGCAATCATTACTTATAGCAAGATATAAGAAAAAAATACTATAGGGAGCTAAAGATTTTAGTCCACAAAGTATTTTAGAAATTAATATCGATGTGATCAATGACTACTCAGAATTGTTCATGTTCTTTTCTTACTAATGTCACAATGATTTATGACATGAACAGATTTTTTTTTTTCACATTATCTCTCCTATTTGGATCTCAGGCTCTGTTGCTGTTTCCATTTCTTTATGGTGGTGATGATCAGATGAGGAGAGAGAGGAAAAAGGCCTCAGCTGTTTTAATTTCTGTGTAGAAATATAGACTAACTGGGACCAGGGCTGTTACCAGGACTCTATAAATCAGTTTTTAAAAAGATGTCTTTACATATCTTTAAAGGAAATAAAATAATTTCTATAGGTAATTACAGGGTTTGAATAAAGTAAGTTTAAATATACCAATAAATTAATCAAATAATTTTTTATTTTACTATTTGATTTCCCCAATTTATAGTAATTGTGTTCCCCTCACAATTAAGAATATCTTTTAATTAAACTTTTATACAACTCAGTAATACAAATATGTACATTTTTACTATATCTAATAATTTTGTGGTGGACCTTTTCTTCAAGAGATACTAATTCTTTCACATGTCACAATGTACAATAATTTACCTCATTGGATTTTGTAGTTGTTGTTTTAAATTATAACACTCATATGGAAAAACAAAAGACCACAAGCAGCCAAAGCAATCCTGAGCAAAAAAAAAAAAAGGCTGGAGGTATAACACTACCTGACTTTAAACTATACCACAAAGCTATAATAATCAAAACAGACACATGGATCAATGGAACAGAACAGAGAATCCAGAAATCAATCCATACACCTACAGCCATCTGATCTTTGACAAAGGCACCAAGTCCACACATGGGGGAAGAGACTGCCTCTTTAGTAAATGCTGCTGGGAAAATTGGATATTCATATGTAGGAGAATGAAACTAGACCCATACCTCTCACCATATACCAAAATCAACTCAAAATGGATTAAAGTATTAAATGTACATCCTGAATCAATAAAATTCCTTAAAGAAAACATAAGGGAAACACTCCAGTAATGGGTGGGGGATACAGACTTCATGAATACAACCCCCAAAGCATAGGCAGCCGAAGGAAAAAGAAACAAATGGGACTATATCAAACTAAAGAGCTTCTTCACAGAAAAAGAAACAATAAACAGAGTGAAAAGACAACCAACATAGTGGGAGAAAATATTTGCAAAATATACATCTGAC
>NW_007728915.1:11504-15114 GCF_000696425.1 Galeopterus variegatus
CCACACTGAGATACCATCTCACTCCAGTTAGGATGGCTAATAACCAAAAGACTGAGAATGATAAATGCTGGCAAGGCTACAGAGAAAAAGGAACCCTCCTACACTGTTATTGGAACTGCAAAATGGTACATACAGCCTTTATGGAAAATAGTATGGAGGTTCCTTAAACAATTGCAGATATATCTGCCATATGACCCAGCTATTCCACTGCTGGGAATATACCCAGAGGAATGGAAATCATCATGTGGAAGGGATACCTGTACTCCCATGTTGCAGCACTATTTGCAATAGCCAAGAGTTGGAATCAGCCCAAATGTCCATCATCAGATGAGTGAATAAGGAAACTATGGTATATCTACATAGTGGAATACTACTCTGCTATAAAAAAGAATGAAATACTACCATTCACAGATACGTGGATGGACTTAGAGAAAGTTATATTAAGTGAAATAAGCCAGGCACAGAAAGAGAAATACTGCATGTTCTCACTATACATGGATGGACTTAGAGAAAGTTATATTAAGTGAAATAAGCCAGGCACAGAAAGAGAAATACTGCATGTTCTCACTTATTTGTGGGAGCTAAGAATAAATAAATAAATATACAAACAAATAAATGATGGCGGGGGAAGAAGACACAACAATCAAAACACTTCCTTGAATTTGTTAAGACAAGTGAACAGATATGATGTTGATGGGGGGGAGGAGCGAGAGGGACGGGGAAAAGAGGAATCAGTAAAGGGACATGAAAATCAACTACATTGTATATTGATAAATTAAAATTAAATTAATAAATAAATAAATTTAAAAGCCTGTTAAGGATACTCAAGCTTGTTGTGGATTCTGAATTAAATTCATTTTTCTTAAGGTCTATAATGGATGCTTGTTCCTTTTGGTTCCCTGCATCCATTCCTCCTTCATCTGATAGCGGTACCCTAAATACAGTTTTGTGGCATAGCACTGCAAATCAAGGTACACTGTCCTACAGGCCACTCGGACTCTCTTCCTGGATTTTGACAGAAAAATAGGAAAAATTATTGGAATTCACTCATTTCAGTGTTATTATCCTGATGAAATTATGTGTGATTCTCATTATCTTGGCACTGCACTGTCATGGTTCCATTTTAAATCTGTTCCCCTGAGTTCTCCTCTATTCCATGAGGAATTAAGTATTCTGCCAATAAATTCTTTATTTTCTTAAGGTAACCTGTTACTTGTAATCTAAGAACTCTCAGTTCTTAGGTGTGAATCTAGCCAAGGAAAATATCTAGCAAAGTTAATACCATTGGCTGGCTGGTGGGCTCCATTGGCTAGAGCATGGTGTTATAACACCAGGGTCAAAATATTCAGATCCCCATACTGGCCAGCTACCAAAAAAAAAATTAAGCAATATCTTTCAACTGTTCACATCCTGGATGGAAATAAGCATTAGTAATTATAAGAAAGAGCCTTCAGTTGAATGCATCTGGATTATGGGCACATAATGCCCATTTTGGAGAAACAAGAACTCTTCTGCCTGTCAATCAATTGCTGTGTTCTGGCTTGCTCAGCTATAGACACTAAGAAATTTCAAATTGCAGGCTCAGTCTTATGTAACTCCTGATGTTTTACCTACTCAGTAAAAGTTGGAAACTGGAATATTACCGTAGAAATGTTCTCTCACACACGAATCTACCTTGTTCTTTCACTTTAATTCCTATCATATGTTTGTTTTGTTTCCCCATTTTAGCACATTTGAGCTGCTGCAGAGGCTTGATGATTTCTCTCTCCCTGTCTGGGCCAGAGTCTCTGTTTCGAACACAGGTCATGGGCCTGGAGCCCTCGATACCTTGAGCGTGTCATGTCAGTATTGTGTCCATTGTGATCTGACTCTCGTGCCTCATGCATGAGCACCAGCTGAGGTACTGTTCTAAATGAACCAGGTCAGAACCTCTTGACTCTAGGCGTGATTCCTAACTCAGCGCTGCTGCCGCGGCATGCAATCTACCATGTAACTTCACAAAAACATGTGTTCTGCTATGCATTTTATTTGCTCTAGTCACTCCTTACATGTGTGTATATGCTTTCATAGCAAAATATTTCTATGTACAGACAGTAAGTTGTATATTTTTATATTCTTTAAAATTTTCTCATTGCTTAGCAATGAACTTTGGAATTACTCAAAATAATTTCATATTTCTTTGACTCTACTGTCTTCATTAAAAATCCCAGCTTGCAAGGCCAGAATCCTGGGGATTATACTGTATGTCTCCACTCACATTCTTTACTCTCAATCAATAACTGAGCTCGGCTAGTATTACAGAAATTGATTCCTCCTTTCTGAGAGTCTCCAGGACCTCAGTGTAGGCCCTTGTATCTCTAAAAGGAAAATCGCACTAGCCTTCTAGTTTGACTCTGTCCCTTTAGTTGTCCCTTTTCACAGCCGTCCTCCTCATAGAACAGTAATCAATTTATATACATGTTCGACTGCTTGCTTAAAAACTCTAATGGTCTTGGGAATCACGGAAGCAGGATGGCTGCCTAAAATTCACCTGCGAAGTATTTAAAATACAGATTCCCGGTCCCACGCCAGAGACCTTACTTCACAGTAGCGAAGTCTGAGAAGACTGCTTAACGAGAAGGTGTCCAAAGTGCTTAGCCCGGCTTTCCAAGACGTGAACTCTGTTCCTGCTCAGCTTCGTTCCCTATCGTTCTCCAATGTTTATTCTGTCCTCAGATTAACTATTTATTGAGGTCTGCGCTCATTTATAACATTTCATGAGTCCATGTCTTGCCCTCTGGTATTCTCTTGGTGGGGTCTAGAATATCCCCCGCCCCCCTCCTCTACGTCCTTATTCAGACAATTTGTTCTGATTCATATTTCACCCCTTAGAGGTCACCTTTCCAAGCTAGGTTAGGGGCCTTCTCCATGAACACCTATTGCTTTCTCTCACAACTCTGTTATCTGGCATAAAACACCTTATATATGAGGCAGTAAGGGCACATATTTAATATTAAACAGTATAATTTTAAAGGAAAGCCAAAATCATGCTAAATATCCAAACACCACGAACATATAGCAAACAGCTCCATATTGCCCCCATAATGGCCTTTGGTTTTAATAAATCTTTCTATCCAGAGATTTCCAAGCATTTTAGCAAAGAACATTTACTATTATAATATTCATGCTTAAAAGAATGAGAAAGCCAAGAGAGATTCTAAACACAGGACAGACCTCCCAAGTTCCCAGGTGTGCTAGGAAAGCGGAGAGACCTATACTTAACACGTCCTACTCTCTTCAGAACAAAGCTACTACCAACGTCTGAGGTGTTAGAAGTGGAGGTGACAAGGCAGACTCACTGGGTGATTTAATCTAATACTGCGTGAGTATCTAGCACTGATTTGGATTAAGTTCTAAAAATACAGATCATGAAACAAACTCCTTTTCTTAACTTACTATGGAATAGTGGGAGAGTGGGAAGCTGTCAGCAATTTTCCAGGTTCACTGGGTCATTTTTATTAGCATTCAAATGTTCTGTAAGTATATAAATATAATTACAATATGTAATTCGTGTATAGATAACCACACCTGTATATGTGCATATTATACCTATCCATCTATCCATTTATTC
>NW_007728915.1:15844-18305 GCF_000696425.1 Galeopterus variegatus
TGTCATCTTATTTGACTTAGCAGTAGTAGTTAACCCAGTTAATCACTGTGCTTGGAGAAATACTTGATTGGCCTTCTAGGAAACTGTCTTCTCCGGATTCTCCTTCTGTTCACTGGCTGCTGCTTCTTAGTTTTGTTCTTCCAGATTTATTGACCCAGGTGAGTCAGTGGGGTTGGTCCTTGTTGCCACCCTTAAGAAAAAAATAATCTACCCTTATCCCCTAAGTGTTGTGATCTCTCCATATACCTTTAAATGACATCACTATGTAGATTTATATATCTAAGCCAGAGATCTCTCATGAGCTCCAGACTCATATATGCAACAGTTTATTGGACATATCTACTTGTATGCTCAATAGATATATTAAAATTTAACATGTCTAAATCTGTATTCCTGTTTCCTGTCTTTTTCATGCCCAGTGAGCAGAAGGGCTCCTAGTAGAGTGCAACTTTATGAAAGGAAATTCTAACCCTTTTGGGGGAATTTTTACTCCATAATTTTTTACCTTCTCTGTAGAGAAGAAAATTGCTTTTTCCACTGTCTCTCTTCTACTTCTTCCTAGTTCACAAAATATAGAATTAAGAAGACTTGGAAGGCATCCTAGCAGTCTTTGAGGAGAAAGATGTATTTATTTCTATGTTAGTCAGTGCTCTCCAGAGAAACAGAACCAATAGGATGTATTTGCATGAGTATGAATGATTCACTGTGGAAATTGTCTCACATGAGCTTGGAGGCTGAGAATTCCAACAATATGCCATCTGCAAGCTGGAGAACCAGGAAAGCCAGTGCAAGTATGAAGCCCCGAGAACCAGGGGAGCCTATGTTTTAATTTGCACTCAAAGTCCAAGTCCTGAGAACTGGAGGGGCTGCTGGAGTAAGTCCCAGAAACCAAAGGCTTGAGAACTAGGAGCTCCAATGTCTGAGAGAAGAAGATGGACATCCCAGCTCAAGAACAGAGAGCGAAATTGCCCTCCCTCCACCTTTTTGTTCTGTTCAGGCCCTCAATGGATAGGATGATGCCCGCCCACACTGATGAAGGCGATCTTCTGTACTCAGTCTACTGATTCGAATGTAATCTCTTCCAGACATGCCCTCACAGATGCACTCAGAAGTAACGTTTTACCAGCTATCTGGGCACCCGTTAGCACAGTCAAGTTGACATATAAAATTAACCATCTCCTTGAATACCTGCTTGTAGAGGTAACTTTATTAAATAGCTAATTATTTTAATTTAAAAAATGCTTTGTTGCTAAAAAATGCTAACAATCATCTGAGCCTTTAGTGAGTTGTAGTCCTTTTGTTGGTGGACAGTCTTGACTCAGTGTTGATGGCTGCTGACTGATTGGGGTGGTGGTTGCTGAANATAATTACAATATGTAATTCGTGTATAGATAACCACACCTGTATATGTGCATATTATACCTATCCATCTATCCATTTATTCCATTACAACTACACTCCAATGTTTTGCTCACCTTTACAACAAAATTTCTTGGATTTTCTCTCTACAAGCATTTTTTCTCCTTGCAATTTCTCTTGAACACACTGAAATTTCTCTTGTCAAGATCATGAATGACCTTCATGTCACCAAACTAACAGCCAGTTCTCAGTTGTCATCTTATTTGACTTAGCAGTAGTAGTTAACCCAGTTAATCACTGTGCTTGGAGAAATNTGTCATCTTATTTGACTTAGCAGTAGTAGTTAACCCAGTTAATCACTGTGCTTGGAGAAATGCTTGATTGGCCTTCTAGGAAACTGTCTTCTCCGGATTCTCCTTCTATTCACTGGCTGCTGCTTCTTAGTTTTGTTCTTCCAGATTTATTGACCCAGGTGAGTCAGTGGGGCTAGTCCTTGTTGCCACCCTTAAGAAAAAAATAATCTACCCTTATCCCCTAAGTGTTGTGATCTCTCCATATACCTTTAAATGACATCACTATGTAGATTTATATATCTAAGCCAGAGATCTCTCATGAGCTCCAGACTCATATATGCAACAGTTTATTTGACATATCTACTTGTATGCTCAATAGATATATTAAAATTTAACATGTCTAAATCTGTATTCCTGTTTCCTGTCTTTTTCATGCCCAGTGAGCGGAAGGGCTCCAAGTAGAGTGAAACTTTATGAAAGGAAATTCTAACCCTTTTGGGGGAATTTTTACTCCATAATTTTTTACCTTCTCTGTAGAGAAGAAAATTGCTTTTTCCACTGTCTCTCTTCTACTTCTTCCTAGTTCACAAAATATAGAATTAAGAAGACTTGGAAGGCATCCTAGCAGTCTTTGAGGAGAAAGATCTATTTATTTCTATGTTAGTCAGTGCTCTCCAGAGAAACAGAACCAATAGGATGTATTTGCATGAGTATGAATGATTCACTATGGAAATTGTCTCACATGAGTTTGGAGGCTGAGAATTCCAACAATATGCCATCTGCAAGCTGGAGAACCAGGAAAGCCAGTG
>NW_007728915.1:19519-20630 GCF_000696425.1 Galeopterus variegatus
AATTTTAAAGTCAGTTGATTAGGAACAAATTTAATGCACAAAGATGAACATCCTTAATGCAGAAATAACTCCTAAAAGTGAATTAGAAAAATCAAAGCAGAAATTTGATGGAGGACATGAGCTGATAAGTCATATACTCCAAAGAGACACACGTAGCTAATAAGTACATCCTAAGATGTTGTCGTGGGGGTTTGGGGGTAGAGGTGTGGGGCTGGAGACCCCTTCCTCAGGACCCCAGGGGGCAGCTGGCTGGCTCTGTTGCAAGCCTGGTTATGGTTGGGAGGGTCAGGGCTAAGGCCCACAGCACCATCTCAGGACCCCAGGGTGGGGGCAGGGGGTTTGCAGCTACCTGGCTCCATGGCTAGCTTGGTTGCCTTAAATAGTTGTTAATTGTTATACAGTTTTCTTAAGGTAAGCAAAAATCTACTTTCTTGTAATTTTCACCAATTGTTTCCACTTTAACTTAGATAAAGTCTGATTAGCTCTTTCATTTATATTTGTGGACTTCACTATCCCACTCTCGGAATTTGACCCCAATCCCATTTCCTCTTTTCCTCTACCACACAAAGACCAACAATCCAATGAGACCCACTTTCTTCTTATCTGTTAGTCACCTCCTCATTAGATGGTTCAGTTCCCATTATCTCTCACAACTACCTATCAATCCCTCCATCTCTTACTTATCTTTTCACTCTGAAAACTCCCATCCCTGGAGTAATTGTGTAGTCTGCTAGCTTGGCTGCTGGGAAAATTATACCACTCTGCTGATTAACAGCATGACAGATAAATGGGATTACAATTCAGCTGACCCTTTTGTTCTCTTATCAAACTCATCAGGTGACTCTTGCTGCCTCTTCATTGCTCAGTGATCCTTCAATTCTCTCTACTTAAGTACTTGATATCCTCTTTCTCCTATTTTTTCTTTCTAAAGTATTTGATCTCACCTAGATCCCATTTTTCCCACCTCCTCAAGAGCTGGCTCCATTAAGTATCCCTTATCTTTTTCATATCTTCAACTTTTCTGGCTCTTTCCCTTTTTGTGTGTGTATTTCATGTTAAAAAGAGAAACTTCCTTGGCCATACATCTTTTAACTTTGCCTCCACACCCTGT
>NW_007728915.1:21667-22580 GCF_000696425.1 Galeopterus variegatus
AACTGCTTAGAAAATTAATCTGGAAGAGAAACTGTACAAGAGAAGACAATTTTTTTTTTTTAAAAGAAGATTTAGGTAGGTTTACTATACCAGATATCATTCATTTTAATTAACTGGCCAAGGAACTCACAGAAGATAAATGAAACAATGAAGATTCCTTATATATGTATTTTATACATAATTTCAAATTTGAAATCCATAGGAAATTTTTTTGGACACGGGCTATCTATTTGGAAATAAAGTTAGATCCATAAGTGGAACAATTCATAAAAACGGTCTCCATGGGGGTTAAAATCACAAAATTTAAACTTTGATAAGCTTATTTTTAAATTTTTAAATAAATATTGGAATAAAACCCAAGACTCTATGTTACTAAGCCTGCAGAGGAAAAAACCCTTCTTCAATAAGACAAAAATCAAAGGTCATAAAAAATAAGATAGATAAATGTGTGTGCGACAGTTAAGAATTTTTAAAAATTGAGCTTTATAAAGAAAAACTATAAACTGATTTAAAAGAAAAATGAGCCTTTTGGGAGAAAATATTTTTACATTTATAGCAGACTAAATGTTAAGATACAACCTTTCCAAATGCTATGACTAAGTAAATGAAATAGGAAAAGAGCTAATAGAAAAGGAGCTAATCACTGAGGAGCAAATACAGTGTTTAAAGGATGCTCAATCTCTAAACATGAAGAATATGCAAGTTTAAAATTTCAAGTTTCAATTATTAATTTAAAAAAATCTACACTAAAGTAGATCAAATAATATGATGAACCTCTACATAGCCAATAACCAGCTTCAAAAATTATCAACAAAATTTTGTATTTTTCTGGGGTAAATTTTAGCATTTACCCCGGAAAAACTCTTGTGCATTTGCACAAACGTGTGTAAAATGACTCACTGAATCACTGTTT
>NW_007728915.1:22739-28437 GCF_000696425.1 Galeopterus variegatus
CCGGAAAAACTCTTGTGCATTTGCACAAACGTGTGTAAAATGACTCACTGAATCACTGTTTCCATAAAATAAATTGGAAAAAACATTGATGTTCAGAAAAAAAAGAAATGTTAAACTATGGTATTTTTGCTATGGAATGCCATGTGGCATTAAAAAGTGTGAAGCAGATAGATTTAATAATATGCAAAAATATCCAAGACATATTTTTGAGTAAGAAAGGCAAGTTGTGGATGATATGATACTATTACTTAAAAAGCAAAATAATTTACACTAAAGTAGATCAAATAATATGATGAACCTCTACATAGCCAATAACCAGCTTCAAAAATTATCAACAAAATTTTGTATTTTTCTGGGGTAAATTTTAGCATTTACCCCGGAAAAACTCTTGTGCATTTGCACAAACGTGTGTAAAATGACTCACTGAATCACTGTTTGCATAAAGTAAATTGGAACAAACATTGATGTTCAGAAAAAAAAGAAATGTTAAACTATGGTATTTTTGCTATGGAATGCCATGTGGCATTAAAAGGTGTGAAGTAGATAGATTTAATAATATGCAAAAATATCCAAGACATATTTTTGAGTGAGAAAGGCAAGTTGCGGATGATATATTATTACTTAAAAAGCAAAATAATGTTATATCTATACATCCATCCTCTCACCCATGCATCTATTTATCTATCATCTCTATCTCTTTCAAACTGCAGTCTAGTTTGGTATAAGGCCGTCTTCATAAACAATAACAATGGTTATTTCTGGGGAGGAATGTGGGATTGGTGTTCATCAAAGATTCTCTAGATTTATCTTAATACATAAGCTTTTTCACAAGAATACACTTATGATTTACTTACATAATTAAAATAAATACTACTATAACAATAATAAAGAACATTGGAGTGAGAAAGCTGGGCTTGAATCTGAACTCTACTACTTATTGTACCGTTGACTTGAGTCTCTCAATCTCTCTTTTGCTGTTGTCAAATTGGGATAATTTAACCTACTTTGTGGAGATGCTATACATGAAAGAATCTATACTACAGGGTGGGTACTCAGCTTACGGTAACTATTACTCTTTATACTCTTATTAAATTAATTTTAAGCATCAAGGAACTAAGATTTGTGGAGATGCTATACATGAAAGAATCTATACTACAGGGTGGGTACTCAGCTTACGGTAACCATTACTCTTTATACTCTTATTAAATTTTAAGCATCAAGGAACTTAAAGATTTTTTTTTTCCTCACTAGACTGCATCTGCTTTCTAGAGTTTAATTCCACAAGGGCAATGACCTTGTCTCACACACATATGGATTCCTGATGTTGACTCTAGTATCTGGTACATCGTAGGCACTCAACAAATATTTGTATGTTAATATGTTATCTATAGTCTCCACCAAGAACAGCTGTCCTGCATTCTGGAATTGTATATCTAGAACCCACCACATATCCTCACTTGGTTTTGAACAGGAACCTCAAATTGAACATGTATACAAATCTTCCTCTACTATTTTCTTTGTTTTGTGGCATCTAATTCATTGATAAAAAGTCTTCTGTCTTTTTGATTATTGTTCCGCTGTAGACTTTTTAGACTTTAAAGACAAGTGCTGATTTTTAAGATTTTATTTTGTTTATTTTTGCTGCACTCTAAATTTGATATTTTCTAGGGATGTAGTGAGCTTTTCTAACTTAGTGGAGTCATATTTTTTCTCCTATATTTAAAATCTACACCATTAATTCTTGGTGATTACTTCCTCCCATTTTCTCCTTTTTTCTGGAATAGATCTTTCTAGTCTACCTTCCATGTTTCTTGTGGATCATTTTTTCATTTCCCTTTGCTCTATTCTGGGTGAATTCTTCAGATCTATCTTCCATTTATCTGATTATAGTATTGTCTACTGTTTAAGCTATGAATTAAACTTTCTAAAAAATTTCAGTGACTATTTTTTCACTTTTAGAATTTATATTGGATTCATTTTCAAATAGGCCTAACCTTTTTTTATGATGTCCTGCTCTTGGTTTATGAAATAAACACATTCTTTCATCTCTTTAAAAAATATGAGCAGATTTATTTCAAAGTATTATTTTAACATCTCTTAATTAGCTCCATTATCATTAGTATTTTGAGTGTGAATGTTCCCATTTGTTGTGTCTGACGTCTGTCATGGCAGCGGGTTTCTAGTTTGGTCCATAGTTTGAGGTTGTGAGCTCATCTTCTGGTAGTGGTTGCCTTCCATGGGAAGCCTGTGTGAACTGTGAGTTGTATCATTCCCACGGAATGTTTGCCATTAGTCTCATCTCGGTGTCCCATTGATTTCCCTGTTTCTGAATTGTCTGTTCCTTCCTTCCTTCTTTCCTTCCCTCTCTTTCTTTCTTTTCTTCTCTCTATTTTTTTTGTCAGATTTTTGGCTGGAAATTTTGCACCTCGTGTTCAATGCAAATGGGAACCTACATTCACTCACAGTGCAGGTTTGAGTTTCCTGCTTTTCATAAATAACTCTCTTTCCGTCTGGGTTCAAGAGCAGGTGTTCCACTTCATTCTACATTTTAACACCAGTGGGTAGAAATGAAATTGGGTCACCTGCATGAAGCCCAAAGACAAGACAGGTCTGTCTCAATTGGATATTTCTCTTTTTTGCTTTTGATATCACTTACAAATCCACAAGATTTATTGAAGGACTAATGTTTTAGAAATCAATGTGGAGACTCTGGTCCTAATGCTGCCACCAATTCACCAGATGGCTCTGGGCACACATAATAATTTGCATCTCAGTTCTCTGACAGAATACAGGGATTAGAGTAGGAGATTAACGAAGCCTCTGTAATCTAAAATTACTTTACTCTAATTGTTAAATTATTTGCATCATATGGAAAAGTCTTTATGAATAATAATTGGCATGAATTCTGCAAAAAATAAACAATTTTAAATGGATAAACCCCACTTTAACAAGTAAAATTTTCTGGAAGTAGGCCAGGGAATAATATTAGTAAAAATATATAGTCTAGACTATTAAAATATTATGAACCACTAAGTAGATGGGCAGGAAATATAAAGACTTTAAACTATATGTTATACTGTCAAATATATAACAGATCTATTCAGATTTACACAAAATTGGTTATATAAATTGCACTTTAAGTGTAACAAGTGGCCAGTTTTAGCAGTGAAAAAAGGCTGTGTTATCACTAATGCCAATCAGAGAACAAGGCATTCTAACTTTAATTAATGGATGTTTCCATGAAGTATCCGAGAATAATACGATTTTAAGAATTTGAACAATTTAATCTGAAGAAAAATATTCTACTACTTAAAAATATCTTAAAAATAAACATGTTTGCATTCATCAATTATAGTAGAACAAAAATTCAAGCAATCTCAGAGGTTATAACATCATGAGCAGGGTGTAAAATGGGCTCTGGATTTACAGATGAAAAACTACCCCTAAATAATCTCCAGAACGCTGTCCGTTTTATGCAATAGCTTAATTTTTTCTCTATCTTGACCTACCTAATCAACAACAGAAATCTGACTGAGTTTTGAGAGTTGGCTTTATGAATAGAAAAAGTTACTTGTGTATGAATTTTGTTCTGAAAAAAAAAGTAAATATTCAGTAATGCAGGGTGGTCCTTTAAAAGTGGCCAGGTAGTTATGTGCCAAGAGTTATCAGAAATTGATCCCTCTATTTATAGTGATTGAAGGCATGAACCTGACCTAGGCCCTTTTTCGGAGGCATTATTATCAGAAGAAAACTATTCGAAAAGGCCGGAGAGGGGGATGAATCCAGTCCAGCCTGAAAAAAATCTGCACCAGGTTTGAAAAATCACCTCATCCTTTAAGAAGCACAACTGCTTTTGAGTCTGAGTCCCTGTGTTTTCTGTGAGGAAGCTGTAAGAGGGGTGGGACAGAGATGGCACCTGGGAGCTCTGAGGCACCCGCTCCTTTCTGAGGCAGACAGGGATCAGGAGCCGGGGATCAGCCCACCAGCAACGCATCCGAGGATGTTCTCAACATGAGACCATGGCGCTTAAGAAAATTAACTACCTGCTCGTCATCCACCTCAGTTGCTCACTGCTCATCTATATAAAAAGTAAGGCTTCCCCTTTTATTACACTTTTGGCACTTTTCCTGGCTTATTTCTGGCTTCTTATATTTCTTGCAAATAGTTCATAATGTTGCATGTTCTAAAGCAATGCTAAAAGAAGTTTTTATTCCTTTTTGGTGTGAGCAAGTGTGCTGTGTTAAACCAATCAGTGATACCAGTCAATGTGAATTGTCAGCTTCGTGATCCCATAATCTCCAATAGGTATTTAGGTATAGAAATTGTTTTGTTCTTAACCTTTTTAGTGGTAAGCAGAAGAATAAAATGGTCACATAGAAAAGAAGATGTTTTGTTGTGTTTATACATTTATAAAATATATTTGACACTTTACAATGGATATCCTTTAAAAGGAAGTTATTCATAAGTTATACTGCATTTTATTGCCACATACCATGTATTTATCTTTACTTTTAAAGAACTCTGTATTGCAACATTTGCTTTCACAATCAAGATGGTAGTCTCAATGTTTCTGAAAGGATAACAGGTCAAAGCGTTTCTTTTGCCAGAGAGATGGGCTTCTGTTGTACGTACTTGTGTTTTATAAATGAAGATATTATTTTCCACAAACTTCTCAAAATAGGAACGAGCGATGTTTCTGTGATAATCTTGTCAGATCTATGGCAATATGGAAAATCAGAGAAGACCAAATGGCCCCAGCTGTGTGCTTATGAAGGCCAGTAGCAATTGAACACGTATAAAATAAAGACAGGGAAAGTGTGTGCTTGTCAAAAGGGCTGTGTGATTTGTGTCTGTTGAATCTGAATATCAATGAGGCAAAACATAGAGCAGCTGCCCTTGAACAAGACGATTTGGCATTAGCGCCCAGCGCTGTGTAATCTGGGTCACCTTCTGTGGCTGCACCAGTGAGCGAGTTACTTGTCCAGTTTAGAGCTGGACGTATGTGAGCGACTGAGGAAAGAGAGAAGCAGATATGATGGGTGGGTGCTGGAGACAAGTACAGAAAAGCCAAGGCAGACTATAAACAAGTGAAAAGTAAAATTCCTGATTGCAGCACACACACAGAAGCACACAGAGGAAGAGGGTTTCTTTCTTTTTCTTTTGCAGAGATACATTTATTAGAGAGTTGTTATTCGAATTGTTACTTACCCTCTTTGAAACTTAAAGTGGGCCACATGCAATGGGAATGGGGAGGAGAAGTGTTATTTGAGATGTGCAGGTGGGAAGAGAAAGGGAGAAAAGAAATGACGAAATGAAAGGTGAAGTGAGATTATGGCACATTTTATAGCAAAGAGCTTTGTCATTTCAATGCCACATATATTAAAATTCATGGAGTTTACTGTAGTTTACTTTTAAGGAGATGAATATGTAACCTCTGGAGCATACATCTCTTTTTTCCAAGGTAACGTGACTATAAAACGATAATTACATACACATCATTTGATTTTATTGATAGACTCTAAATAAATAGTTTGTAATTATTTGATTTATTCTCCAGCACAATATTTTTATTAGGTTAAAAAAGTAAATTTGAAGCCTCATTTTGTTTAATCTGTTGATATACATACTAGCAACATATGACAATATTGTCTTCCTAGTCGCAACACTTAGTTTAGACTTTTTTACCTTTTTTTTTTTT
>NW_007728915.1:29354-30061 GCF_000696425.1 Galeopterus variegatus
TGACAATATTGTCTTCCTAGTCGCAACACTTAGTTTAGACTTTTTTACCTTTTTTTTTTTTTTCCACTTGACTTTAAAACTTTCAGCATCCTGGCAATAATCTTCTTTTCCACCCTTATCACTTAGTTCTTTTGACCTAAATCCTGTGTTCCAGCCAAAAGAATACAATAATATCTAATAGTAAAAATGGTTAATATCGTATTAAGCATTTTGTATATGCTTCTATTCAATTTAATTCTTACAACAACCCTATCACATACATACTATTATAATCACGCACATTTTACAGAATCAGAAGCCAAGACTCAAATCGCTGTACCAGTGTATTTCAAATTTTGATGCGCATCTGAGAGCTGGAATGCTTAAGGCAAAGCCTCTCAAGTCCGACCCCAGATATTTAGTGTGTTTGGAGTGGATTTTAGGAACTTATAATTTAATAAGTTCTGCATTTCAAATGCAGGTGATCAGAAGCTCTGAAGTATAAAATAAATCATTACTGAGAACCCACTACCTAATGACGTTAGGAGTCATTAGAATAGTTAAGTATAAACCTATCCCTCCCCTCAACAGGATTATGTAGAGAAAAGGTAAGCAATGAGCTTTAAGAGTGTCATTCCCATTGACATGCATCGTGACTCTATCAAGTAGAATTTATCATTAATGAAGTTTGACAGCTGAATCAACTGAAGCACGGAGAGGTGTATTAG
>NW_007728915.1:31974-34833 GCF_000696425.1 Galeopterus variegatus
AAAGGATCACTTCCAGCATTTCAAGCCCTGGACACTTCAAGGCTGGAGCCGGTGAGCACACAGATCAGGAGATGACAAAAGCCACAGCTGTACCCTTCATATGAAGTTGCTTAGAGGGGGCAAGGGGAGAAGAGGGCCGTGGTGGTCCCCATGCCACAAGATCACCAGCAGGGTTTCCATGGATCCACATAGGAGCAAGGAGCTATAGACAACTGAAAAAAAAAAGGAGCCACTCAGAGAAAAAAAGGAGCCACTCAGAGTCCAGTGAGTCATCATAAGGAGACCAGTGCATGGCCCACCCCATGGGAAGTGTTTAGAATGCAGGTGGTGGAGGAAATGGGCCCATGGGGGGAACACTGGGGCACAGCATGGACAGCAGATCTTCCCTCCAATCAGCACAGGGCCACTCAGTGGAGACTGGTCAGGAATATAGAATGGCAGGAGATATAGATTGTTGAAAAGATTCAGGCCCAGACCAGAGTTTCTACACAACACAGGTGTACCAGACCTCACAAGACCTGGAAGTNATCAATTGAATTTCAATAATACAAGAAGAGCTATTATTTTTTATTTTTGATGTATTGAGAGAATTTTATTGGTGTGAGACTCTCCTGTGGTTCATTATTTTGGGGCTGTTTTAATTAGTAAGAGCACCTTATAATAATCTCTGTTTGGGACCTTGACACATATATGAATCTTTTGTGAAGGGTTAGAGCAACCATGAATTAGAAAAGTGATTTACAGCTATATTTCACTAGTATTTTATAAATTTAAGGGTAAATTAAATATTTTCAATGTAAATGCCACATAAAGTTTACTTTAAAAGTAATTGTTTTAATCCATATTTAAAGCATGGTCATAGAATGTAAAAAAACACACGGTTTGACAAAACTGTTGTTAGAGTTATTTGAACAACTTCAAGGAATTTGAAGTAGCATCCAATCTTCTAGAACCCATCAGCAATTGTTAAGTAACTGAATTTGAGTATAGTTGTTTTAAAGACTACTTCCTTTCTCATATACCTGAAAGTATAAAGAACGAACGAATGGAATCTATAAAGATAAGATATGGTCTGGTTTATTCCATCTTAATGGCATTAACAAGAACTAACTGACTTTGCTCAACAGGTGATAGAAGGTTGATGTTATTCATTAGGGTGTAGTCACGTACTACTTTTTAAAATTCTACATGTATAGAAACAGTTAAAACTTGGATATTCAAAGTTCCTATGTAATTATTAGTATTATAAAAAGGTATCATTGCTTCTTTGTAAATAAAATAATTATCAGCTTACAGTACAACGTTCTCTACAAGAACGTTACCCACTGTTCTCTAGATCTTGTAGTATAATTAATTTTAGCTTCTTTTTAAGAGATGCTTATCTCAGGCAAATACAATTTTCTGGAGAACTGCATGCTTTTTTATCTTTGATGATTTTCAAACATTACCATTCATGGTCTTACGACATCAAATTTTGAAGTTTGAGTGGATCAGAAAAGTCAGAATTTTTAGTTCTATTTTCAATTTGATTGCTGATTTCTCAGGAAGTCTATAAATAGGCCAGTTTTCTCCTTTAACAAATGAAAATAAGAGGATCACTCTTCTTCTCTCACATCATTCCCTATTCACACCAGGCTAAGCCTCGCTGACCATACTTACATTGTACTTTGCATTTCTCTTCTATGCTGTGTATCAAAATTTGAAAACGTTGTGTTTGTGTTGATTTACTTATGCTTTACCTATGAGATCATAGGACATAGCTGTAGGAACCATGAGTGTTTTGGTAACAAATGTATCCCAGGTCAATGGATAGCTTACTGCCTAACACAGGGTAGTCCCTCATGGAATAATTATGAAATTAATAAATTAATTAATGATGAAATTTTCATAGCACTTGTTATAAGAATCTTCCCTTCTAATGACATTTTAAAATTATTTTTAACTCATACATTGTTTAACTTTTTGTAGTATTCTTTAATATTTAGAACAGTTTTAAATTTACAGAAAAGTTGAAAGGATAGTACAGAGGGATCCCATATACCCAATTTCTCTATTGTTGATATCTCACATTAATATGATAGATTTGTTACAATTAATGAACCAGTGTTGATACATTATTATTAACTAAATTCATAGTTTATTCAGATTTTCTTAGTTTTTAACTCCTATCTTTTTCCTGTTCCAGTATCCCCTCCAGGATATCATATTATATTTAGTTGTCACGTATCCTTAGGTTTCTCTTCGCTGTGGCAGTTCCGCAGGCCTTCCTTGTTTTTGATGACTTTGACAGTTTTGAGAAGTACTGGCCAGGTATTTTGTATTTCGTCAAGATTGGAATTCATTTGATGTTTTTCTTATAAGACTGGAGCTGTGGGTTATTGGGATGAAGACCACAAAGGTAAAGTGCTGTTCTCATTACGTCATATCAGTGATACATACACTCACCATGATATTTGACTGCTGATATAGTGTTTGTCAGGTTACTTCTTTTTTCCCCTTTCCATTCCTCACTCTTGGGAAGGAAGTCACTATGTACATCCTACATTAAACGTAGGGAGTTATTCTCCCCCTCCTGGAGGGCAGAGGACCTATATAAATTATCGGGAATTCTTCTGCATGAGAGATTTGGCTTTTCTTATCTGTTCATTAATTTATTCAAGTATTTGTTTATATAAGTATTGATATTTACTTGGATATTGACATTTATTTTATGCTGTGCATTATAATGCAATACTACTTTATTTTGTTATTCAGAATGTTTAAGCTTTGGCCATTGGAAGTTCTTTTCAGTTGGCTCCTATTCTCTTTTGATACACTCCCCATCAGTATGAGGTGCTTTTTTTTTTTTTTTTTTTTTTT
>NW_007728915.1:35259-37639 GCF_000696425.1 Galeopterus variegatus
GGGTGTTTTTTTTTTTTTTTTTTTTTTTTAGCATTTCCTTACTTTCTGGCTCTACAATTCGAGTATAAACCACCATTTCTCCAGGGAACCCTGGTTCCTTTTATTGGAGAATGGTAATAAAAACCAAGATTGGAATGCATTGTGTGCTTATTGCTACTGGAGTGTCAGTTCATTTAGGCCATCTCACCTGAGAAAGCACAGATATATATGTGCATATACTAACGTGTTTATATACACACTTCTATAAATATTTCTGTATGTAAATCTGTACCCATATTAAGCTAAACATGAGTTCATATTAAGGCCTCTAACTCCACTACCACATGGATCATTCTAGCCGCCTCTCCTTGCTTATCTGTAAGTACCCACTTTGACGGTGAGAAAGCTGGTTTCCACCATCTGCCATCCATTTACTTAACTGTTTAAATTAAGTATTGTTTAAATTGCTATGGAAATATATTTTACACATTTGTAATACATTTAGATTGTTGCCTCGAAGTCTGCATTACTTCTAGGAATTCCCTCCACCTCCTAAATGATGTTCTAGATTTGCATCCAATAAGGTTCATTATTTGTGCTGTAAAGTTCTATGGGTTTTGACAAATGCACCATTAAAGTATTATGAAGAATAATTTTTCTACTCTGAAAGTCCCTTGTGCTTTACCTATTTGTCCCGCCTTCTCTGCCCCGACTCCCTGTCAACCACACATTATTTATTGTCTGTATAGTTTTGTCTTTCACAGAATGTCATACAACTGGAGTCATACAATATGTAGCCTTTTCAGACTAGCTTCTTTCACACAGCAAGATTTAAGATTTCTCCATATCTTTTTGTGACTTAATAGCTCATTTCTTTTTGTCACGAAATAATATTTTATTGTATGGATGTACCACAGTTTGTATATTCATTCACTTATTGAAGGACATCTTGGTTGCTTCCGGTTTTTGGCTATTACATTAGTTTCCTTGGGCTGCTGTAACAATGTACTACAAACTGGGTGGATTTAACCAGTAGAAATTTATTCTCTTATAATTCTGAGACTAAAAGTCTGAAATCCAAGTGTTAGCAGGGCCCGGGTCTCTGAGTCTCTAGTTGGAATCCTCACTTTCCTCTTCCTACCTTCTGATGGTGGCTGTCGATCTTTGGTGTTCCTTGGCTTGCAGCTGCATCACTCCGATCTCTGCCTCCGTCATCACATGGTGTTCTCCCTGTATTTGTCTCTGTCTCTTCTACTCTTCTTATTTTCAGTCATATTGCAGTAGGGTCCACCCTCATGACCTCATCTTAACTTGACTATATCTGCCAAGACCCTATTTACAAATAAGGTCATATTCACAGGTACTGAGGGTTAGGACTTTGCAATAGTCTGTTTCTATTGCTTATAACAAAATACCTGGAACTGGGAAATTTATAAACAAAACAAAATTCATTGCTTATGGTCTCAGAAGCTGGGAAGTCCAAGGTCCAGGGAGTATATCTGGTGAGGGTCTTGGTGGTGGCAACAGTGACTCGGGTCTCACATGGCAGAAAATGGCAGAACAGAGAGACTAACCTCTCATGTGTTCTTCTTTTAAAGCCCTCTGATAGAGTTTAGATGTGTTGTCCCCTCAAAAACTCATGTGAAAATTTGATCCCCAATGTGGCAGTGTTGGAAAGTGATTGGGTCATGGGGGCGGATCCCTCATGAATAGATTAATGCTCTCCCTGGGGGAGGGGGATTAATGAGTGAGATCTTGCTCTATTAGTTCCCACGAGAGCTGATTGTTTGGAGGACCATGGCACCTTCTCTCCCTCCCTCCCTCCCTCTCTCTCTCTCTCTCTTCCTTCTCTCTCTTGCTTCCTCTCACCATGTGATCTGCTTGTATCCCCCAGCTGCTGCCACTTTCCCACCATGAGTAGAAGCAGCCTGAGGCCCGTGTCAGATGCAGCTGTCCCAGAATCGTAAGCCAAATAGACCTCTGTTCTTTATACACTCAGGTATTTCTGTTATAGCAACACAAAATGGACTAATACACCCTCAGAAGAGCACCCCTGACCACCATTATTAATCCATTCACTACTACATGAGGAGGACACAATTCAACCTATAATATCTATTATTAATAAAACTTCAATATATGGGGCTTCCAGTCAAGATTGCAGAATAGATGGTCCCCAGTGTCACTCTCTCCCAGAAATTAACCAATTTACAACTGTTAAAAATCAACAACAGCTAAGCTGGGGCTGCTAGAGCTCAGGGGAAGAGGAGGAGAGACCTACGGAGTGCATGAAGGCAGGATAAGCCACGATGAGAGAAAGAAAGGACCGCTCTGACCATTTTGAGCCCCAGAAGCTTCCAGGCTGGAGCTGCTGAGCTCACAGAGCAAGAGCCAGCAAAAA
>NW_007728915.1:38303-41557 GCF_000696425.1 Galeopterus variegatus
ACTCAGAGTCCAGTGAGTCATCATAAGGAGACCAGTGCATGGCCCACCCCATGGGAAGTGTTTAGAATGCAGGTGGTGGAGGAAATGGGCCCATGGGGGGAACACTGGGGCACAGCATGGACAGCAGATCTTCCCTCCAATCAGCACAGGGCCACTCAGTGGAGACTGGTCAGGAATATAGAATGGCAGGAGATATAGATTGTTGAAAAGATTCAGGCCCAGACCAGAGTTTCTACACAACACAGGTGTACCAGACCTCACAAGACCTGGAAGTACACACAAGGTCAACCATTAAAACCTGAGCTGCACAAAAAGCCTTCCCCAGAGAATCACCACCAAAGTAGCAGTTTAGCTCAGCCACAGGGCTCAAGTGCTGGTCCCCACAGGAAGTTCCCCCATTTTAGAAGTAAGCAAAGGACTACAAATCAGTTCCAGTGCAGAGTCGAAGTTGTAGGAACAGCAAATAATCCAACAGAGAACTGAAAGAAAAAATGAAATACCTACAGATTAGAGGTGAAGTTTGATATTAACTAGTAAAGGTCTAAGACCTATAAAACCTAGAAGGACAGGAAGCCCCCTGGGCTCCCAAGCCAGGAAATGAGGAGGGCTGTGGGCCTCAGCTACGCACCTACAACTACCACACCCACCCAGCGATGACCAAGCCACTGCAGGAAGCACCCCAGTCTCCTAAACGAGGGCAGTGGGGGGCCAATGGAGTCAGCCATGACACCCAACATCTGCAACCAGCCAGCGATGACCACCAAGCTGTCGCCAGAAATACCCTGGCCTCCTGAGCCAGGACTGCGGGGGGCTAAGGGCTTTAGTCACACCCCTCTGACATCTGCATCCAGCCGAGCAACAACCAAGTGGCTGCTGGAAGCCCCTGGTCTCCCCTGCTAGAATGAGGGGGGTGCCACGGGCCTCAGCCACACCCCTCCTCCTTCCTCCTCCTCCCACCCTATTTCCCTCCCCTTTCACTCTCACCCTCCCCCCAACTGCTCTGCAAATCTTAGAATGTAAAAAAGTAATGTTAATAAATAAATAAATTTTTAAAATAAAAAAGAAAACTTTGATATATGATGAAGCTACCTGATTAATAACACTTTCTGGGTAAAATTAACTTTGTATGCAAAATGAATTATAAGGAAATTTTTTCTAACATAGTAAGTGCTCAATAAATATTTTTGGAATGAATAGTTGTGTTTCAGGAGACATGNCTAACATAGTAAGTGCTCAATAAATATTTTTGGAATGAATAGTTGTGTTTCAGGAGACATGATACGAGTTTCCATGTATTAACAAGTGGTATAAGAAAATTTATAGTAATCAACATGCCTCTATTTTTCTATTTCCTCCCTTCTTTACCCTGTCCCCACCTTTTACATATCCAGCCTTCCACTTTGAATTAAGTACTCAGAAATTTTCTCCTACATAAATTTGCCCTATGAAATTAGAGTCTGATTAATATATTGAGTGTCACTAGAATAGGGCATAAATGTTTTTTTATATTTTCTTGAGACAAACAGCTTATAACTCCCTATATAAATGTTCAATTCTTTAACCTACTTTTTTTTATAAACCACATTCATGACTTGGGGTACCAAAAAATTACCATGTCTGTTATTATTGATTCAAAATACTGGTTATAAATTACTTTGTTGTGGGCATATTATTTGTTTTATTTATTCATATAATGTTATTCTTTATTTTTCTTTTATATTTTTTGCCATAACAGTGAAATCGGAGGAAAGATGGTACTTAGACATTTAGTACTAGATCCTGTTTCTTACTACTGTCAGCACCCTTGATCAATCTTCTAGAGTTTCCTTCCTAACTTAATAGAAAGTCATGACTACTCCAAATTTTTACAGCAATGTGTTAAGTAGATTATTCTATATTTTCTAGTTTTTCTCTTGTTCTCAGAAAAGTTCCATTGAAAGCAAAACTCAAGGGTCAGCCCTGTGGCTCACTTGGGAGAGTGCAGTGCTGGTGGCACCAAGGCTGCGGGTTCGGATCTTATATAGGGATGGCCGGTGTGCTCACTGGCTGAGCGTGGTGCAGACCACACCGTACNGATCTTATATAGGGATGGCCGGTGTGCTCACTGGCTGAGCGTGGTGCAGACCACACCGTACCGAGGGTTGCGATCCCCTTACCAGTCACACACACAAAAAAGCAAAACTCAAGACAGTGTACTTACAATAATAACATATGAGACACAACCTGAGATAAAGCATGGCTGTAGAAATGAGCATGACTATATAGAGCTGAATGGTCTGCCTGGAGTAGAAAGTTTACAAGGTCTAGAGGGAAAACGAGGTGTGGCTAGTTGTCCCTAGCCTCAGATAGAATAATTAATAAACAGTAAAAGTTTACTGTTTATTCAATCCTGTCTTCATTTACTCATTTATTCAGCAAGTATTTACTGAGGGCTGTAAGTGTATACGTCTGACACTGTTCTACGGCTCTGAGGATGCAGTAGTGAACAAGAGACAACAATCTCTGATTCTGTGAGATTTACATTTTGGTGGGATAAGACAGACAAAAACCATAAATCAATAAGTAGAAGGTGTAATTGTGAGCTGGTGATAAGTGCTATGGATAAAAGCAAAGGATGAAGTACAGAGAGCAGGTGAGCCATGAAGATATCTCAGTGATTGATATTTTAGCAGAGAAAATAGCAAGTGCAAAGGCCTTGAGGCAGAGTGTGCCTGTAGTGCTGGAGGTGCTGCAAGATGTCCAACATAAGCGGAGCTGAGTACGCAAAGTACAGCAAACTGGGTGTCAGAGGTTCTACTATCAGTATCTCTAATTCTTACACAGTAGCTATTATTAAGCCCTTAAAACACCTAAGACAAAAGATAGTTTAAGTGATATACTCAAAACACAGCTATAAGGTGGTACAATTGAGATTTAAATGTACTGTCAAGTTCTAAGCTTCATGCAAGCTCACAAAAGCCAAAAGATAAACACTCATGAACTTTGCAAGCTAGTTATTAAAGCATTGGTAGCTTGAAGTCAGTCATGGTGGAAGTAACTGCATCACAGAAATTGGCAAACACTATAAATCAAGATGGGGGGGCGGTTAGAAAAAAAACGTTAGACCTAGATGACTAAGTATCCGTTCTACCTTTAAAACTTCTCCAAATTAAAAATGTTGGGCCGGCTCGGTGGCGCACTGCGCTAGTGCGCTGCTTGGGAAGCGCAGAGGCGCTCCCGCCGAGGGTTCAGATCCCACATACAGACCGGTTCCC
>NW_007728915.1:42532-60249 GCF_000696425.1 Galeopterus variegatus
GCCGGGAACGGAAAAAAAAAAAAAAAAAAAAAAAAAAAAAAAATGTTTACAATTTCTACTACTATCCTACTCTTGTGACTAAAATCTACAGAGGCATGAATTGCTGAAACGTAACCTAGATTGATCCTGTTGTGTAGTCTTTTTGCTTCTCCACTTAATTGTCCCAGTAATTCTCAGATGAATGATTCTTTTCTCTAAATTCAAAATTCTTTGAGCCTTTTAAACAAGTGTACCTCAGGCAAATTAGTGAGAGCAGGGTGCTAATGAGGCTGAGTTTATGGTTCACTTTCAGTATAGTTCAGTTTGCTTTGCACAGAGACCAGCTTTGTATAAGTAATCATGTCTGGTCAGATGGTCTCTCTCATTTGTACTTTTGAACACAAGGAGACAAAATGAAATTAGCTCTGAGCAAATCAGGCATCACCACTGAAAAAATCAGCTGTGGGTGAGCAGCAATAACTTTTTCATACAGGTAATGCATTAATATGATTTTACATCTGTCTATAATTTTAGTTTTCCAGTATCCTTTCTCTTAATGTAGTTGAAGAACAAATATTTATATTCAGCATCAATTTTTAAATAAGTAGGTCAATGAATTAGGATTCTGGCTCTGACCCACAATTTGTTAGTTGTGCATTCATAAGTGCATCATTTAAGTTCTCTAGGTCTCTAATATCTCACTTGCAAAATGAGGGGATTAGATTGCATAATTAGCAAGTTTCCTTCAAGGTCTACATTTTATGATTTCATGATTATTCAAAGTAATTGCATCATAAACATTGATGAGTAAGGATCTTTTTATGGACCTCATCCTGCACGAGCTGGCTTTCACTAGGTTATATTGCAACCACAAACAAACTCAGCATCTTAGTGTTAAAACAACAAGGTTTGTACCTTGTTCCCACTATACAGTGCTTGCAGATCGGCTGCATCTCTACCTTACTTGTCTTTTTCATTGCTATAGACTGAATGTTTGTGCCTCCCTCCCCTCAGTTCATGTTGAAATCCTAATGCCCAGTAGCGCTAGGAGGTGGAGCTTTTGGTAGGTGATTAGGTTATGAAGGTGTAGCTCACATGAATGGAATTAGTGCTCTTATTAAAGAGACCTCCTCCAAAAGATCTCTTGTCTCTTCTGCCATGTGAGGACACAGAGAGATGGTGGTCATCTGTCTATGAACCAGGAAGTGGGTCCTCACCAGACACCAAAGCTGCTGTCACTTTAATCTAAGACTTTCCAGCTTCCAGAACTGTGAGACCTTCCAGAACTAGGTCTCTGGTAGTTCATTCTGGCAGCCCAAACAGACTAAGACATTCATTTTAGGACACAAACTGAAGGGGCGATCACTTAGAGAATGCTGTTTTCATGGAAGAAGGAAAAGAGTAATGGCAGAACCATGCAATAGCTCTTAAAGCTTCAGCTCAGCTGTGACCTATGTCATGTGAGCTCACATTTCATTGACCAAAGCCAGTAACATGGCTAAGCCTGATGTCACTGGACCAGGGACGTATCAAGGCAGAAAATATTCAGAACAAATAATATTGTCTACTTCGTCTTTTCCCTTGTTTCCAACCTCCTGGGGGCAATTTCTAAACAAGTTTATTTACATAACTGTTAAAGATGAATATTAGAAATTTAAAAGATGTTGACAAAAATTTTATTTCAACAACTATTTGTTAAGCAGTTAATATGAACTTAGTCATAGGTATTGCCCATTCTCCAAGCATGTATAGTCTTGTGAGGTGGACATATGTGTAAAGGCTGTTGACACATTGTTGTCTAAGAGAATAATCACACTTCAAAATAGTGTCAGAGGTCTGTGCATTGATCTGGGTATTCTTTTCAGATGTAGACAGAGGTAGAAATTTTATTCTGAAAGATCTGGTTTTGTGACATGAAGAAATGTTTTCAAAAAGGGAATATAATCAAGCTTGCTTTGAAACCATTAACCCTAATAAAATTAATTGTACTTTGAAGTTAAGGTCAACTAAAATTTGGGGAATAGCATGCCCAGTTTGTAAATTAGAAATTTCTATTTCTTACCAACTTTGTTTTACTTATCATTAGTACCTCTACTGGAGGTTGGGTAAGGAAAGAGAAGAGAAATAAAATGCAACGTTTTACATTTTAGATTATCAATACCTAAAAATTGCATTAAAAGCACTCTGTTGTAAGAAGCTGTTTAACATTTTTACGTACTAAGAGCCTTAAGTGAAACCTTTTCAATCTGCCCATTATAATACTGACTGTATTTCTACATTTTCTTCTAAAGTAATCATAAAATAATTAAAGGATTAATTTCTTTATTTATAAACTTAAATAATGTGGGAAATGTCCTCACTTGTCCAGTGCCAAAGGATGGACACAGAGACATGAGGTACTGCGAAGCTAGAATTTAACGGTGGTCTTGCAAGATTGTGTGTGTGTTAGGCAGGCACACCGGAAACGATTACATCAGCAATTTATTCCCTAGGGTGCAAGTCCCTCCCCCAGTTCCTCATTGGCTGAGTACTGTAGGATGCACAATATTCCCGAACGTCACCTAAGTTTTATTACTTCCTTATAAAGCATTTATTGTCCCCTTCCCTCTGGTGGAAAGGGGTGGGCTCGGGACAAGCCTGCAACAAAGGCCTGCTGGAAGTCCCGAGGAGGAGGAAGAACCAGGAAGTAAAAGGAACAAGGTGACCAGCCACCATCGTGAGAAGTCACCCTCAGGAAAGTGCACCTTCAGGGGTTATCACACCACAAGTTAGTCAAGCAACCCTTGTTAAGCTATTCTTGAAAATGAATCACTTAGGCTATTTTCCCACAAATAATTTCTATAACAGAAATTTTTTTCTGTTTACTAACCACATTATGTGCATTTGTTTTCTGGCTCCTTTTCACACCCCTCTGTGGAGCACTGGGAACAGCGAGTGTACGAGGTCTGCACTGTTTCTTTCTTTCTACCCAGCTGCTGCAGCCAGAGGACTAGCCATCAAAGGCTCCTTTTCACACCCCTCTGTGGAGCACTGGGAACAGCGAGTGTACGAGGTCTGCACTGTGTCTTTCTTTCTACCCAGCTGCTGCAGCCAGCGGACTAGCCATCAACCTGCTCTAAGTTCACAGTAGCCCTAGAACTAAACTGAAGTTTTCATAAACTTGATGTTTCCCTTAGGCTTGTTTTCTTTCTTTTTCTTTTCTTCTTTTTTTTTTTTTTTGGTGGCTGGCCAGTGCGGGGGATCTGAACCCCTGACCTTGACAGACGTTGAAACGCCATGCTCTCACCAGCTGAGTAACCGGCCAGCTCTTTCCCTAGGCTTGGAAGAGGGAGAAGAGATGCAACTGTGTGCACACCGAGGGGCTCAGCGTCAATAGCAGAAGCGGCCCCTGACCCGCTCACCTTTTAGTCTCACATTTCTTGGTTTTGGAGATAATAAATCTTTAAAACCCACCCCCCACATTTTTTAAATTAGGGGAGTCTGTGACTCATGCTTTCCTTGCCTGTCAGATACAACCGAACTCCATTATCATCTTCTCTGTGCCAGAAATTATGCTGCGTGCTTTTACAGTTTATCTCATTTAATCAAAAGCTCGTGATGAAGATAGTATTATTTACATTTTTCAGAGAAATCTAAGGTTTACAGAGGACCAGTAAAGCCACTAAATAGTTGATTTAGATACATTTTTTTGTTTGTTTGTTTAATGTGAATCATGTTCACACAGCCTTATCACACAGTCAGAATTTGGAAATACCAATTTTATTATTCATAAGAACTTCTAAACCTTGGTAAATTAGACAATTTATAAGTTTTTGTCTCCTTGAATTAAATAGCTTTTTCATAATACAGCATGAGAGCTGTGCATCCAGACTTTTGGCTCTACGATGGGGAGCATTCATGGAAGAGTAATTGCCAATTGTAATCAGAAAATGTTGTCAAGGGACAGAGATGCAGCGGGGGGGTCATCGGTCAAGCTTGTAAATAAGCTTCACCTGTGAGTAATGATCTGTCGCTCACACCATAAGAAATAAAGGGAATAAATGAAGATTATTTTTCATGTATGTATGTATCACCAGCTGCATGTGCTGCAAATACAATTTCAAATATCAACATTCTATATACGCTCAAAGGGAATCTGTTGTGTGACTGATGATAGAATTTCAAAGAGCCATGAGCTTTGGGAACAAACTGGCTTTTAAAAATCCAGATATATCAGACATGTATGCTGTTAAGCACATTTCTCTAAGGCATTTTTGTTTTACTCTAATAGGTAATAATAATGCATAACAGAATTGCTTAGATTACAGACTGTCACAAAGATATATTTTATTCAATCTTAGGGTCAGTTGTAGTCCCTACCATCATATAACTATGTTTTAAATGAAGTGTAGTTTTTATTATGTCCTTTTTCTAATAGATGTTTTACTCTTAATTGTTCAAGGCTTGTAAATTCATATTTATGTAGACTCAAAAATTTCTTATTGAATTCAATATGCCTTTGATGTTTATGACATATATATATATATATATGTCATATGTTTATGACATATATATATATATATATATATATATATACAGAGAGAGAGAGAGAGAGAGTATAAAGTACAATGGTCAGTGAGGCCATGTTTACAGCAGGGTTTACAAAATTTAAGGTGTCAAACACAGGGCAGAAGGGGAGGGGATCGTTTATGTGATGGGCTCCAACTCCACATACTATGATTTAATTTTTCCAGGATGGGGCCCAAGAATCAGCTTTTCAAAAACAAGTCTCAGGTGATCCTGATGCATGTCATTTATAGTGCAGACTTTCAGAGACACTATAGGTTAATAGCTGGTGGATTATCGATTCTCAAAATGTGGCAAAGGCTGCTGTGAGGGAAGAAGGGAGAGTCGGGAGGTAACAGGGGTGGGAAACAGGCAGGAAGCAACCACGGGCACAGTGTGTTTGGGACTTATTAACAGAAAACTGAAATAACGGGAGGTGATGTGAGAGCAGGGGGTGTGGGCAGCGTCCACATAGGACAGGGCTGTAAATGCTATAGTGAGTTATCTCATACTAGCGTTATCTTATAGTCAGAATTCCTTAAATGTTTTCACATCATGGCGCATAGAGAAGGATAATACACACACACCACACTGGCTCACGTAAAGACTGTTGACACTGAGGGGTGACCGGTTGGTGGCTCCTGCAGCTTTGGCACGCTGTAGCCTATGCTCTCTGCACATGTTGGGAACTGCCACCAAAGGGAATGGGAAGCCACTGAGGGACTCCAAACAGCCACACTGACATGCTCAGGCTTGGCCACGATGAGGATGGGTTTAGGAGGGGCAAGGCTGTAGGTAGAGGGACCTGTCACAAAATGATGGGGACCCGCAACTCTGTGCTCATAGGAAGGAGGATGAATTAGGGGTGGACATAGAAAAATTAGCAGAAAAATGAACTTAGTGTGTGATGAGAATGGGTGAGAGGGAAAGGGAGTATTGTGAAGGATGATTTTGAGACTTGTAGTTTACACATGTAAATAATGGTATGACATTATCTAAAATAGCAAATTCAAGGAAGAATGTAGAATAAATCCTCACAACTTAAACCTGTTTATTTTGAAATATCAGTGGTACATTCAGGCAAAGAAGTCCAGCAGGCAGTCGGAGATATTCCTCCAAAGTTAAAAGGAGAAGCCCAATCAGGAGATGAAGAGTTGAGTCCTCACTAACTAATTCAGCAACTTCCACTGAACCCATCCTATGGACAACTTATTAGGATAAGAACAGGGAACATGAAAACTCGAGAGAGAAATTCTGTAAACTAATTTTACAGTATGGATCCAAAGGCTTAAATATGAATGTTTATACCTTTTGACCTAGTAGTTCTTCTAGGAGAAATAGTTAAAAATGAGGGCAAATATTAACATGCAAAGGTAGCTATAACATTATGCATAACAGTGAAAAATTAGACACAGTCTTAATACAGAGAATAACAAATGCTGGCGAGGATGTGGAGAAAATGGAACCCTCCTGTGCTGTTGGAGAGAGTGTACATTCGTGCAGCCAGTATGGAAAACAGTATGGAGGTTCCTCACACAACTAGAGCTAGAACTGCCATACGATCCAGCAATCCCACTGATGGGTATAAACCCAAAGGAATGGAAATCGTCATGTCAAAGGGAACCTGCACACCCATGTTTATCACAGCTCTGTTTATAGTAGCTAAGAGTTAGAACCAAACTAAATGTCCATTAAAGGACAACTGGATAAAGAAACTGTGGTATCTGTACACAATGGAATACTACTCAGCCATAAAAAAAATGAAATTCTGCCATTCGGAGCAACATGGATGAACTTAGAGATATTTATGTTAAGTGAAATAAACCAGGTACAGAAGGAGAAATACACATGTCCTCACTCATAAGTGGGAGCTGAGAGAGAGAGAGAGAGAGAGAGAGAGAGAGAGAGAGAGAGAGAGAGAAAAGAAAGAACAATCACAAGAATTACTTGAACTTTCAAAAGGAGAAAAGGGAACTGAGGCCAGAGGTGGCAAAGGGGGGAGGTAAGGGAGCATTAGAGAGAAATTTGTAAATGGCCACAAAAAAGGATTACACTGTGTAATGGCAAAATAAAAAAGAAAAGAAAAAAAGAAAAATACTCTAAAGAAATAACCTTAATGACATCAATCACATTTTGTACATTTATACTAAGAAAATGTTTGAAGCATAAATCATGTTGCATTATGTTCCAGTATCTATAGTTACCTTAAAAGAAATAAACACAATCCAGTAATCAAAAGTAAATTAAAGCAATTTAAATATTTCCTGGGGTTTAAGAAACACACATGCACACTCCAGAAAATAATGCACGGAAAACTTTTTAAAATACTTTTTCTCCATTTTTATATTCTCAATCTCTCATATCCCTTTCTAATGTCCAATCTCCCAGTTTCCCCAAAGATTCTCTCTTGAAGTTCTCAGAGGTTCTATCTTTTTTTCCTCTTAGAAATAAATCTCTCCCCTTTCTTATTAAGTCCCATGTCCTAGATTTCCAAATTCCATATCTTTCTCGACTCTGTATCACAAAGTCCAGGAACAAAGCTGGCAGGGATAAAATTTTTCTTATAGATTAGGGCAGAGGTAAGTGAAGATGACCAAACAAAGCCAAATGTACTCTAGTGGGCAAGGAAGAGGAAAAACATGTCAACACTTACCCAAACGTTCATTTTTGTCTACCCAAAAAAGTTAAGTGAAAAACAAACAAATAAGCAAACAAAATAGGAAGTCAAATTGTATAGTATATAATGTATAGTATGTAATTTGTGGTATAAAAATATATGTACGGACAGTCAAAAAAAATTCTTCAGGGAAATATCTTAGAGATTTAAGGGCCGGCCTGTGGCTCACTTGGGAGAGCGTGGTGCTGACATCACCAAGTCAAGGGTTAAGATTCCCTTTACTTGTCATCTTTAAAAAAAAAAAAGAAATTTAATTGCAATTGTCACTGGGTGTTGAGATTACAATGGATTGCAATGTTTTTATTTAATCTTGCCATCGGTTTTACATTTTTTTTATAAGTAGGCAAAATATCCTTAAGAGCAATAAAACAGAATGCTATTTATATTGAAATAAATTGTATTTTAAAAAATAATTGAAATTTTTAAACAATAAATTTCAAGTCACGAAGCTTCTGCTAACAGAAGTACTTATATGGACAAAAATATTAGATATTTTAATATTAGATATTTAAATATTAAAGTATTTGCTGTTTTTAAGATGCTGAAAATTTATACTTCTTAGAATGGTATCAGATTAAAAAATATGTAAGAAATGAGAATTTGTTTATTTAATTGTAAACTATGTGACTTTGAACCATTTTACTTAAATTCTATGTTTTCCAGTCTGCAAAATGGAATGGTGATTGTTTTCAACGGCACTGGGATGTTGTGAGGATTAAATAAAATGATGGACGTGCAGCACTCTGGTCTATCAGGTTTTAGTTTCAGACTGACAGTCAAACTCAAGATTCACGACAGGCTTTCTCAAGCACAAAGTTTATCTATCTTTAGGAAAATTTACAGGTCAAGCATCATATCATGCACAACAAAGCAGAGGTCTCTTGTTTCCCAGGCACAGCTGTAAATGTCCCAGTTATTCTGCACCCGGGATGTGTGTGGTCACAAGGCAGAAAGTTGACTGGAGACAACTTCAGTTCAGGGAAACCATCATCTCTGAGTTCCCTTCAGGTTTTAATCGAGCCATATGTATATAACTGATTAGTCACTTCTAATCAGGTTTATGTGATTAGCCCCATTTTCCAGGGCAGCTCCATTGCATTAGTTCCCAATTACTCATTGAACAACCTTGACAATGAGTTACAAGTGCTTAGTCTGGCACATGGAATTCTCCTTTATCTTGCATGAACAGAGGTAAATTTCTAACTATTCCTCAGTTGCTGCTGCAATCAAAGGTCAAATCTTCAGGCATTCCTGAGTCTAGAGAGAAGTCCAAAGAAACAGCTATTAGTCCTTTTCCAGTCTGCAAAATGCTCAGCATAATGCCTGACACATAAAGAAAATAAAAATCTTAATAGAATCACTGCATTTGTCTTTTAGAAATTGATGAATAAAGTGTTTATTATAATACTACGATTTGATTGTTTTAAAAAGAAAACAAGAGAATCCACTGTTTGGTTGCAATATATTTTCTTTGTTGATAGTTTTTCAAAATGATCATTGCTAAAATCAGAGATTCTCCCTATACCTCTGTCAAAATCCTTTCACATCTAATAAAATTAAAACCTATGGTGTCCTTCAAATCATGTTGTTTACAGACTAATGATCATTATAGAAGACTTAAAAAATTCAGTACAGGAGGATTGAGGGATGATCCAAGTTATAGCCTTGAGAATCGGCTGCTGAAGTAGATGATCTGTGAAGGCTGTTGGACTGTGAATTGGCCATTACACTGTGAAGGATCATTCACACCAGCACTGAAGTCTTCCTTGATTAGGAAGTTACCCATGGTAAATGGGGTAATTGGTTGGAGGAACTGGAAAGAGAAGGCTACATTTGCTCGAAGGGCATCACATATAAGAGGATTATGCAAGAAAATGGTAGCAAAACTACTTTTCATAGCAAATGACCATGATTTGGGGGTGAGAGAGTAAAAGGAGAGATGATGGGGATAGAAATAGGGGATAGGGCAAGACATTGGGCTACTTGGTAAAAGGACGTAGCCTCCGGATTAAAATAGCCGGTAAAATATTCCTCTCAGTGGAATATATAAAGGACTAGCTACAGAATGTCGAATTCTCAATTTTAACTCATCTGTGTTACTGCTTATAAAGCCTCTTTGTCTCCCCAAACCTTCAGAAAGATTCTATTATTTTTAGAGCCTTGGGGAGTGGTGTGGTAGGAAATGGCAAAACTCAGCTAAGAACACACACAGTGAGACTCACAGTTGCCTCTCTGCTGAGGCCACTGTGACGGAAACACGAATTGTTGAGGGATCGTAGTTCAGAAGTTTGAGGTGGTGCCTGACAGCAAAGTGAAAGTGAGGGGAGCCCACGGTGGGGTAGGACATTTGGTGCAGAGGCGGAGCACAGCAGATGAACCAAAAGACAGAGTTTCTTCCCTCATTGTCATCAGACTAACTGTACCAGGCCAGGGCAAACAGACGTGCTGGTTCACTAATGCAGGAGGGTAATCTAGATAGGATTGAAAGCCTCTCAATAAATTCTCTCTCTCTCTCTCTCTCTCTCTCTCTCTCTCTCTCTCTCTCTCCCCCTCCCTCCCTTCCTCCCTCCCTCTCTCTCTCTCTCTCTCTTTCTCTCTCTCTCTCCCTCCCCCTCCCTCCCTTCCTCCCTCCCTCTCTCTCTCTCTTTTTTTAAAAAAATTTTCTTGGGCTTGTTTGGGCTCGCGAGACTTCTTAGCTAGCACTGTGAGGTCATGTTTCCTCAGATACAAACTTTTTTCGTTTCTTTTTTCTTGTTTTTCCCTCCAATGCAGACTTGACTTGAGAAAATGTAGACCTCTCCCCATTCTCATTGTAGCTCAGTACTATTCCTGGCTTTTCAGCCCCTTCAAGGCTCATTACAGGAAGGAAAAGCTGGGTTTTGATGCTCTAGAATGGGGCGAAGCCAAGATAAAACAGACTTTTTTTCCCCTTATATGGCATGACCCTGACTGCTTGTTTTCCTGACATCAGGGACAAGGCTTTCTCTCAAAGGGCAGATTTCAATGGCCATAGCAACAACTTCTTTTATTGAGGACCAAATACATGGAATTGTGTATATGTTATCTCTGAATCTTACAAAACTCCTGCAAGGTATCTGTTATTTCTACTTAAAAATGGTACAATTATTCTCATAAAAGTTAAGTGATTTGACCAAGTTGACAAAGCAAGTGACAAGCTGGGGTCAAACTAAAATCTCTTGTTGTTCCCACTAAACCACCTTACAGGTCTTGATAACTGCAGGTCTTAGATAACTAAACAGTGACTAATTGATTGCAATTTATCTCCCTAATAAGAATGTAACAGGGTTTTAACATTCTCTCCAAATTATCCTAATTATTAAAGAGCCCACATACCTGTAATGAAACACAAATTTTGAAGCACATTTGCACAGAATATAGTAAAGTTTTCTTAGAATTAATCTTCAGTATTATTGTAAGCTACCAGTACTTGAAGAACACTGGGTACCCTGGATGACCTCCAAATGCACCCTCGAGCCCTGTGATTTTATGAAGAATCATTGACATGGTTCTCATATTTTGCATTATAATCTTATAAAACTTTTGTTAATATCTGTAATTTAATGCAGAACCATATGGTCATCAGAAATAGTGGATGTTTAATTTGATTATTTAAGCATTTGAGTCATTTTGTCTCTGGTACAAGGGTAAAAGAAAAACTATTTTGATTCTATTAATTTTCTATTTCATAGAGTATTAGAAATTTATGAGTAAAGAGTTCATTACAGAAGAGAAAATTCTCAAAGTAAACAGGTTGATAGATTCATTGAATGGGCAATATTTATTGCTTTTGTGAAATTCCAAAATTTCATATTTTCATCATATATATGTAGGTCACAGGGCAGGTACAATGAATTTCTGGAATATGGCCTGAATAAATAAAAGTTAATTAGAAAATAATATGTGTTATATTTTAGAAATTAGAAAGGCAGAACTTGATAATAAAGAGCTGAGTTTGATAAAACTCAAGTTGGGAAGATATCATCTAAGTAATTCTGGTCCTTGGAACTGAAAAATAACTTCAACCTACTGAAACAGGCTAATATATTGCTCCAACTCACAGAGAGAGAAATACCACGTCTTCACTCATAAGTTGGAGCCAAAAAATAAATAGAAAGAAAGGAAAAAAAGAAAGAAGAGAGAGAAAGAAAGAGAATGAAAGAACAATTACAATAATGCATTGAACTTTCAAAAGGAGAGAAAGGAACTGTGGTTATTAGAGGTGGGAAAGGGGGAGGGGGAGGAGGGTTAGCAAAAATTGGTTAAGGGTCGCAAAGAATGATTACCTTTTGCAAAGATGAGTATACTAATTATTCTGATTTGATCATCACATATTGTACACAGGTATTGATATTCAGGGTTAGCAAAAATTGGTTAAGGGTCGCAAAGAATGATTACCTTTTGCAAAGATGAGTATACTAATTATTCTGATTTGATCATCACATATTGTACACAGGTATTGATATTCAACTCTGTACCCCACAAATATGTATAATCAATTGTTTCAAGAAAATAATAATAATCATATATTGCTCCAAATAGTCTGCTGCAGCACCAGAAATTTTCTCCTCAGAGATTGTTACTTTTGTGAGTTAAGATTCTCCAGAAACTTTTATTTAAAAGAAAACAATTTTACATTAACCCATCAATTCATGAAGATACATTTATTTTCAGTTTCCTAAGTCAAAGGAGGGACTTGAAACAAGACCTAAAAGAGATCAACTGTGGAGAGTTTGGAAAAGATTTTGGGCACATAAAATTAATTCTGGTGGCCCCTAAAACGAGACCACGTGCAGCAGCCTGGGGCACTGACTTCTCATTTGAGGAAAAAATGTGCTAAAGAAAGAAAATGTTAGAAGCAATAGCAAAGCAGAATTCACTCGTGCAGTTTAAGGCTGGCCCACGAACAGGAATCATTCTCATGAAGAAAAAAGAAATACAACTAATCAAACAATCCAGGAATTACCTTCCTTCTTAGCCATGTCAACAGGTAAAAACAAATAAAATCATTACATTTAATGATTGTATTCTGAAGAGACCTCCACTTCTGAGCAAGATGGAGTAACAGGAACTGGATTCATCCTCCTGCTTGAGGAAATAAAAAATTCGACAACATATATGACACAGTGTTTTTTAGGACGTCAGCTATTAACTAATGAAGGATAGTCATTTCCAAGAAATTGGAAACAAGGTGAACCCTACGATTGCTTGAGTTTGCTACCTTGAGAAGGTTTCCAGGCAACAGCGCAGGGAGAGAAACCCAGGCTGAGCCCAATGGTTGAGAAGGACTCACACAGACAGAATTCACAGGACAAAGTACCTGAGAGAACAGATGCACAGAGACAGAAGACCAGAGGTCTGCAGAGACTCCCCCTTGAGTATCCAGCTGAGTTCTGACCAGCACATGCATATAAGGAAACTATAAAAGACCTAAGAAAAATGACTCGAATGATTAGAGACAGTAGTGCCCAGCACCCTCAGAGTGCTGACAATAGGACCTTTCCTCACCGGCCAAACTAGATAACCTCATGATTTACAGATGGACACAGTAAACAGAAGGATCTTGCCTCAATAGTGGTAAATAATTAGCTCCAGACTCAGCATGCTCTTGTCCTGCTTTAACAAATCATAAAAGCAAAACCTAAAAGGACCAAACTCTTTCCAAAGGATTTATCTGCATCCCAGAACAAAGCTCAAGAATATTTATAGAAATATAAAAAGGACAGACCTAACAAGGTAAAATTCACAATCAAAGAAAAAAGATATGCACAGAAACAGGAAAATAAGACCTACGTTAGGAGAAAAATCAATCGAAACAGACCATAAATTGATACAGATGTTGGAATTACCAAATCAGGACATTAAAACAGTTATTACAACTGTATCCCAGATGTTCAAAAAGCTAAGTAGAAATATTGGAGATATAAAAAAGATTTAAATCAACCTTATGGAGATGAAGACTCCAGTGTGTGAAATGAAAAGTACGTAGGATAAGATTAATAGCAAATTAGACATGAAAGAAAAGATTAGTGAAATGAAGACATAGCAATGGAAACTATCCTAAATTAAGAACAAAGAGAGAAGAGGATTAAAAAAGCAAGCAAGCAAACAAACAAACAAACGAAACAAAAAACAGGGCGTTATTGATCTGGGGAACAGCTTCACCGGGTCCAATATAAATGTCATTGAACGCCCTGAAGAGGGCATGAAGAGAAAATACTTTTGAAACAATAATGGCCAAACTCCTCTAAAGTGGATGAAAACGATGAACCCATAATAAAGCTCAACAAATCCCAAGCACCAGAAACATAAAGAAAACCATACCAAGGCACATCTTAATCAAATTGCTCAAAATTGGTGGTAAAAACAAACATTTTAAAATCTTAAAAGGCAGCCAGAGGGGAAAAAAAAAGACACGTGACTTAACAGGAAACAATCACTAGAATGACAACAGATTTCTTCCTGGGTAAGCAGGTAACTAGTGAGACATTTGACTGCAAGTTGATTGTACTATAGAGGCCAGTGATTTCTTCTCCCTGAAATGTATAGTTATCAGTATTTGGATTTGTTTCTCCGACCTTCCATGCTCGTCAAACAACATAATTCATCGACTTCTAAAGGCATAGTCATGAATCATGTCATTCCGTATAAAATTGTTTCTGTCCTTTCCCACTGATATTCTGTTTTACATTGAAAATGCTGTCAGTGGTTAGCATTATAGTTTAGTTCATAGATTACAAAATGTCAGGATAGAATTGTGACTAGAGGAGGAGAGAAATAATCACCAACCAATGTGGTAGGCATCCCTAAAGAGGCCCACAATCAGCCCTCTCACCCCCTGATAGTCATGCCCTTATGAAATACATCCCTTCTTCTTGAGTGTGAGCTGGACCTAGTAAATTCTAAGGACTGTTGTATTCCACACCTGAGGAATAAAATACTGCAGAACTAATAGGATGCCACTTCTGAGATTGGATTACAAAAAGTGGTGGCTTCTTCCTTGGATTCTTTCTCTTGCTCTCTTGCTTGCTTGCTCAGAGAGACACCTACTGTCATATTGTGAGCTTCCCTAACCCTAACCCTAGCTCTAACACTAACCCTAGCCCTAACTCTTACATACTTAAAGGGATGTATGAGAGGGCCACATGGCAAACAACTGAGGCTCTCAACCCAATAGCATGCAAGGAACTAAAACCCTGTCAAAATGACACCAGTGAGTTTGGAAGCAGGCTCTTCCCTAGTTAAGCCTTCAGATGAGACTACAGCCCCAGCGGACAGCATGACTGCAACTTCATGAGGAATCTTGAATCAAAAGTTTTCATCTAAGCTGTGTCTAGATTTCTGATACCCGAAATTGTGAGATAATAAATGTTTGGTTTTAAGCCACTAAGTTTTGTGGGTGATTTGCTATGCAACAATAGCAAACTAATATACTCAGAGATCCTGAAATTGGAGAACACTGTGAGTAATGAGATACATGAGAGCAGAGGGTTGGGGTATTTTGTTTTAAAGAAGAAACGATTTCACATGTCAGTTGGGAATACATTATTTTTATTTTTATTTTTGAACATTACATATGGGACAAAGGTGCATGTTGATGAGAGGTAGGTATGCGCTGTATTATAGGACCATTCATGTTTTTTCTGGCCAGCAACTTTTGGAAGTTTGTATGCTTAGGCAATTTCCCACTTTGTAAGTTATACCTTTGTAAAATAGAAGTCAGACTCCCGATCCGAACCCTCGGCGGGAGCGCCGCCGCACTTCCCAAGCAGCGCACTGTAGCAGTGCGCCACCGGGCCGGCCCTTCTTTCTGGTTTCTTAATAAACTTTCTCTTCATCTACAGAATACTGTGATGTGCCTTGATTGGGGATTTGTTTTTATTTTACTTTGTTCTTTTTAAAAAAATTTATTTATGATGCTTTTGAATCTAGAGTTTGACAAATCTCATGAGTTTTGGGAAAATCTGAGCCATTTATCACTTTTAATACTGTCTCTTCCTCATTCTCTCTGTTCTCTTTCTTGCTACCCCTTTTAGATGAATATTGGAGCTTTTTCCTCTGTAGACTTGGTATATGTTCACCTTGCTAATATATTTTGTCTTTTTCTTTTCAGCTGTGTCTAATATGCCCTATAATTTATTGACTAAGTTTTAAATGTCAGCAGCTACAATTTTCTTTCCAGCAGATCTATTTGCCCTTTAAAATGTATCTTGCTAATATATTTTGTCTTTTTCTTTTCAGCTGTGTCTAATATGCCCTATAATTTATTGATTAAGTTTTAAATGTCAGCAGCTACAATTTTCTTTCCAGCAGATCTATTTGCCCTTTAAAATGTACCTATTCTTTTTTACATATGTATTTTTGTATTATTAATTCCTTTAAAAATATGTATGAGTGTGTATAGCTTATATATTGGATATAGATAATTATGTACCTATAACTATTTTATATGATTATTTTATGTAGTTATTATATAATATATAGTTATTCTTATCCAGTTATATAAGAATTATATTCGTCAGTCTATTACCTCAAGGGTGGGGGATTTAACCACCTGTTTATTGCTTCTGCTAACTTATTGCTTTTTTTCCCTTATAACTTGTGATTTTTTTTTTTTTTATCGTAAGCCTTTCTTTTTTTAAAAAAATATTTTATTTATTCTATGAGAACATTTTGTAATCCCAGTCATGGAAGCTTCTCTATAAATTTTTTTTCATGTTTTTTTGCCAAGCAGCCAAGGATATCCTTGGCTCAGAACCAGTTTTTATGTTCCCTTTCTGATGTGTGTGTTTGGGGTGAGAGGGATCTCAGATCACATGGGTACCATACCTGGGAGAGATGCAAATCTCCGGAGTTTTGATTTCTTGGAGGTCGGCTTTATGAAGGCCAGACAGTCACTAACTTCACTGTTGTTCTCCCACATCTCAGACAGCGGGAAGATTATTTGTCGGGTCTTCTTTTCACTGAATACCTCGGTTTTAAAAATCCCCCAGCTCCTTTCCATGGACATTACAAACAAAGCTCCTGATGTACAGGATCCATCTTCCCCTCTGCCCCCATCACCCAGTGGAACAGGCAGTGTTGAAGGACCGGAGTATCATGCTGGTTTTCTTCCTTTGTGTTACCTGGTCATCTTCCTTTCCTTCACTCATATATTTAAATAATTTTAGTCTTATGTGATTCAGTATTTCTGAGTATTTGTAGTGGGGGGATTTTAAGTTTATGTACATTTGCCCTCGCACTAAAAATAGAAGTTAATTATCCATTTATTAAAGTTAAAGTATCTTTGTTGAAGTGACATGATATTACAGAAAATTGTGTTTCTTGTGCCTGGCTCTCTGGCAAGAAGTGCAAATGCATTTTTCATTGTAATGGGCCTTAATCCAGAAAGAATCCTCTTTGAAATAAATATCTTTCAAAGTGAGAAATGAAACTAAAATACACTGTGAGCATTAATCATCTCTGTTTTTTACATATAAGGCAGTCTCACAACTTCTATAAACTTGCTTTAGTAGGTTGTAAGTAAAAGTAATAACTTTAAGAACAGGAATGACATAACATTTTAAACCTTAATTAGTTAACATTTAAATATCCATACAACATAGCTCATTCCTTGAGCGATATATTCTTTAAAAATGCCATTTGAATAGGATTTATTAATAATGAAAATATTAAAATAAGTAAAAAGGCAAACGTGTGTCTTTTATCCCCATTCTAGCGAATTGAATTTTACTTTCCTCGTCACTGTGGGTAGTAAACACAAGACACTTTGCAAATGGTTTATTCTAGCTTTAATTACATTGGGGAATTTAATATTTTAACATTTCCTTAATTTTCCAATATTATTTGATTATATGTTTTTTTCCCAAATTAATGTTTGTGATTATTGCAAAAATATGACATTCAAAATACTTTGAATTACATAATAAAATTCCATTCAGTTGACTTTTATCCATTCAGTTATCAAAGCTTCATGGCACTGTTGGATATTAGTTTAAGCTATCATCTTTCTGTAGTAAAAACAGAATTAGCTAAAGATTTTATACCTATTTCAAGAGGACGCATATATTTGTCTTTTCTGTTCCCAGAGTCCTCAGTTAACATGCACTGTGCTAAAAAGAGCATATTCCTAGACAACCTGTCTTTATTCATTTAAATTTTAGATTATATACATATATTTATATGTATTACATTATACATATGTGAAGGTTAAAAAGTTCATGGAAAGATTTGTATTATTTTTTAATTCTATTTTCCCCCAAACTTTTTGAAGTGCTCTCGTGCCTGGACCTGTAATGTTGCAAGTGTCATTAAGTACTGCTCCCTCTTCTCCTATCTATAGTCTCCTGGACTTCTGTGTTTAGGTCAAGACCTAAGATTTTACTTGGGTTTTGGGGAGGGGAGTGACTTTTTCATAAACCACAAACAGTTTTCAACTTATTGGCAGGCTAGAGGATTCTTTTTTTTTTTTTTTTTTTTTTTTTTTTTTTTTTTTTCC
>NW_007728915.1:61177-68470 GCF_000696425.1 Galeopterus variegatus
AGTGAAACTTTTTTTTTTTTTGTCTTTTTTCCATGTCCGGCAATGGATCGCAACCCTCAGTGTCGTCCCCGCACTGGACCGGGACCGGCAACGGGATCGCAACCCTCGGTGTTGCCCCCGTGCCTCGCTCAGCCAGTGAGCGGGAGCCGGTCTGTATGTGGGATCCGAACCCTCGGCGGGAGCGCAGCCGCGCTTCCCAAGCAGCGCACTAGCGCAGTGCGCCACCGGGCCGGCCCAAGGCTAGAGGATTCTTAACCCTTTCTTCAGTGGTCTGTAGATGCTGTCCTGTTACCCTCTAGCTTGCAGTCAGCTCAACACTTGAGTAAGGTGCTGGACTGTGTCATCCGGATGCTGAACATCTGAGTCCTACGCAACCAAAGCTATGTGTTAAATCTCAAAAGGCAGGCAACAGCAAGGATCAGAAGCGAAACGGAACAACAGAGAGAGGTTTTGGACATCCAGCAGGTTAGAGCAGCTGAACCGGGAGAAGTCACTTGGGGCTGAGCAAGTGTCTTGTTATAGGACAAAGATATTGGTGACAGAATTTGGGGGCAGAAATGTGGGCCAGACACTTAAGGACTTTATGGTATCACTGAGTTGTGTGCCTCATGATGGTAAGTTTTGTAGTTTGTATTTCCCTGATAATGGCATGGCTCAATTCCAAGCCTTCATATCTGCAGCACTGCGACATTTAATAGCGGCTGTATATTTGAGCAGCTTTATTTTATTCACCCTCCCTTCTTCCACCCACATGATTAAGACTTGTTAATGGACATATTTGTCAGACAGTACAAGACTGTGAATTAGATTTTCTTTTAAGTGCAACATGTGGCTGAGGATCTAATCTCATTTCTGCCTGAGACCTGGTGTACCTAGGATGATCCTAATAAAGTACTATGTCTTCATAAAGACCAAAGCCAGGCATCTGTGAAACGGTGTCCCTTAGCTGGAAGAGAGCTGCTTCGGTCTCTGTTGCTAGGTCTGAAATATGGCATCTAAACTCTTCTGAGATTTTTGGTTTTCTCAGACAAGGTAAGACATATTCCTTCATGAATGTATTCTACGGGCAGAAGAGGGCTGTAAAAGTATAAGCACCAGACTGGAGAATCTAAGTTCTAGAACAGTCTAAGCTACAAGAAATAAATTGCTTAATCTCTCTTGGGCTGTTTTTACATCTTCAGAATTGAGGCATAAATAGTGTTCATAGCTGGAGTAACAAGAAACACTTTTTTATAGCAAGTAAAAGCAAGGGCCCTAGAGCCAGACTGCTGGGGTTGAATCCTCCCTCCACTACTTACCAGATGTTTGACTGCAGAAAATTACCTTCACAAGTCTCATCTGTAAAATGGGAATAATAATGGGACTTACACCATACTGTTCTTATAAAGCTTAATTGACATGCTTTTGGTAAATGATTTAGGATAGTGACAAACAGTGCAGGCACACAATAATCAGCAAATTTTTAATTTCAATTGGATCACTGAATTTCTCTCCTACTTTCTTCTATGAAAACCGTCTTGCCACAGCTTGTGAAGACAGTTGTATTTCCTGATAAGAGGAGAATGACAGAATTCAGACACAAAGCCAAGTGATTTAATATTGAGACCTCATTTATCGGGCATTGGAACCCCAGGATTTTAGGAATTGATTTCTCCCAGTAATCAAGTCTCTCTCTTGATTGATTTTCATTCTTTAGTCTTCATTCCTAGTTGGTGAATTTGTTTCTACTAACACGGTCTCCTCGGTATCTGGATTTTCTAATCCTGAGCTCCAGTTTCCCTATGACTGGGCCAGGGAATCCTGTGGCTTGATTCTCTACTGCAAGCACTTGGGCCATCTGAAACTTCACCAGTCACTTGCCATGATCTCAATTCTGTCCACTGGCTGCAACTTGTCCAACAGTCTTGATATCCAAAATGTACCCCTTTCCCATCAATGATTTCCTGATTATTAACTGCTCCTAATTGTCCCTTTCTAGACTAAGAAAATACATGTTGTGCTATTACACAGGAATGAGATGTCTTTAAGAGTTAGAGTCTACAAGATTTGGTGATTAATTGAATATGTTAAGTAAAGGAGAGGAAGGAGTCAAGGGTGACACTCAGGATCCTGGCTTGGTCAATCGTCTGGCCAGTACTTCCATGAACTTTCTAGCTCAGGTAAGGAATATGGCAGAAGGAGCAGTGTTGGGTGGGGAGTGCAGGGATGGAAGATGACCCATAGAGTTCTTGTTTTTAAGTTGAGTTAGAGCGGAGGCATCAAACAGGGCATTAGACTTATAAGCCTCAAGGTGAGGAAGGAGAGGTGTGCTGGAGGTTCAGATCTGGGAGACATCAAGCGATACATAGCTGGTGAAGATATGAGGATTGAAGATGGCCTAGGGGAGAGCCCAGAGGAAGAGGGCCCCTGAGGAACAGTCATTTTATGTGACAGACTGAGAGAAAAAGAAAAAAAAAAGAAAAAAAACTCACAAAGAATCCTGCAGAACTTTAGGAAGAAAAAGGTAGAAAAGTGTGGAGTTATTAAATACTTAAAAGTGTAACTTTAAGAGAGAGAGACTTAAGACAATTCAAATACCCAGAGTGCAAGTAAGAAAATGACTCCAGGTGTGTTACTGGTTAACCTGCCAGTAGGTTTATGGGATGGTGATGTGGGATATTGAATAGCAAGCTGACAGAGTCCTTGCTATTCTAGGGAATAGGCCAACAAGGCTGGCTTCCCATTTTGCCTGTTTCCCACTTCTCCCTCCCCTTGAGGTCTGACCTTTGATTGAACCCAGGACACTGAGGGCTTTGTAAAAGAGGAACTTATGCTATTATTTTGCTGATAAGCAGTTAGCCATGAACCCTCAAGTGCTGCGGCAGCAGAAAATGTTCTACAAACAGCTTTGTACCAGACATGTCTGACTTAATCAGTATAATTTGTTATTTTCACTGGCTTATAAAAAGGAACCAAAATAAACTAGGATGCCTTACAGGTCATCAGCCTGTATGGTCCTCCTGATCCCATAAGTATGTCTCTTCATTCCCCACCGTGTCTCCCCTCAGGTACTGGTCAACAACATGGTGAGGGCAATAGTCACATGGCAATGGGCTAGGTACTAAGGAGAAACTGAGTAAGAATAGACGGTGAGCACAAACAAATTTTTGAGAGGTTTTAACAGATTCTGCAGTAGTTACAGGGAAATAGACATTAGGTAAAGAGGGTTATGTTACATATTTTGCTTCTTTTCTTTCATTCTGTTTTTAGCAAAGATTTGAATATGCTTCCATGCTTACATAGAGAAGAGGACTTGCAGGTGGAGAACAGAGAGAGAATAAAATAATCTAACTCTGAGCACAATGAAGTTTTATCCTTGAGCAAAGATAGTTTTATCCTTGGGAAATATGGTAACCTGGTAACAGGACAGAAAGAAGAATAGATAGATATGGATGTAGATAAGTTTATATAGTTGGCACTGAGACAGTGAAGGAGGTCCCTGTCACAGGCTCCATTTTCTCTGCAAAGTATGATAAGTTGACAATTGTTAAGAGTGAAAAAGTGGGAAAGTAAGAATAGTAAATGCTTCAGAAGAGAGGAAGCTTCAAATAATAGTTGGGTTTCTGCACAAATTGATCTATAAATACAATGCAATTCTAGTAATTTTGAGTGTTTTGGATGAACTTAACAAGTTGATTCTAAAATGCAGTGAAATAACAAAGGCTTAAGACTAGCTCAAATATGTCTGAGGAAGAATAATGAGGTGGGAGGAATATGTCCTACCAGATAATATAGCAAGACTTATTGTAATGCTATAATAATTAAGAAAGTATGACATTGGCTCAGGGAGTAAATATATCGAACAAAGACTCAGAAAGTCCCATGCATAACTAGAAAATGATACATGACAAAAGTTCTATTGCCATCACTGGGAACATGATAAACTGTATTAAAATGGTGTTGCGTAATTATTTATTCATATGGCAAACTTATATTTGATTCTGTCTCAAACATGCACAGAAACCAATTCCAGATAATTAAATAATTATATAAGAAAAGCAAAAATTTTAAACTTTAAAGAAAACACAAAATAATATTTTGTTACCTCAGTGTAGGAATAAAATTTTTAAAGACAAGAAACTGTTGATTAGGAAAGAAAGTAGAGATAAATTCAACTACATTAAATGAAAAACCATATCAAAAATATATTTAATATTTTATATGTAATTAACAAAAATAAAGAATGTGAAAAAAATCAACAAACTGGAAGAAGAAATTTATAAGACATACAGTCAACAAAAATGATTGCCTTAGTAGATAAAGTACTCCTATAAATCAGTAAGCAAGTGACACTCAACCAAGTAATAAAATGGATAAAAGACATGGAGTATTTCACAGAAGAGGAAACATGAATGGACAAAACATAAGAAAATACAGCCCATCTCTCTAGTAATCAGAAAATTGCAAGTTAAGATTACAAGTAAATACCATTTGAATTCAGATTATAAAAATCAGTAAATCTTACAAAGCCAATCTGATGGGAATGTGGAAAAACAGAACAGAACAAGAGTGACTTTCAGGGACTGCTAATGCAAGTAACATTGGCACAAACACTCTAGAAAAGAGTTTGACATTATTTTATAAATTTGACCAAGAATTTTATGACCTAGTAATTCCACTCCTAAGAATACACACTAGAGTAAAAATCTTCAGTGTGTACTTGCAATAGGAAATGTGTACGGAAAATGTTCATACAGTTTTGTTTCTAGTAGGAAAATCTTGAAAAAAATTTGCATTGACAAGAAAATGATTAAGCTATGGCATATTTATACATTATTAGAGAATATTGAAAATTAATGAACTAATGTTATATGCAGCTACGTGCATGAATCTTAATAACCTAGTCATAAAAGCAGGACTCCATAGACTATGGTGTGATATATTTGTAAATCTCAAAATTAATCAAAAAGTAAGCAATATAAAGGACTAAAAAGGGCTAAAACACACACTATGAAGGCAAAAAGTAGCAAGCGAGGACTACAATGGCGAACTAAATGTCAGGAGTGAAGTCTGAGTGTGCTGGTCTGTCTCAGAGTGACTAACTGACAGAAGGAACAATAGAAAATCTAGGACATATTGATAAATTAAAAGAAAAGAAAAAAGAAAATCTAGAACGACGTAAGCCAGAGAAGTGTACTCATGTCACAGGCCAGGACAGAAGAACATGAGACAAAATCACATGGCTGAACGTGGGGAATATTAACTTGGGGCATAAGAGCTTCTTCAGGTTAGCTTAAACTTAAGTCAGCTAGTGTTAGAAACCATACCAAATTTAGGCAACAGAAGGGAAGTATGAAGTATGCAAAGTCCTTCTGACTAGTTTAAGATATCTTCTCAAGGCATACCTAACCACACACATTTTCTAAATTTCTCATCTTTAATGATGCTGTATTAAGTACAAGCATTTTGTATGTTATTAACTTGGTCTCTAGCATCCTACTTTTCCATTAACAGTTGTTTGCTAAGATAAATTCAGATCCACATAAATAGGCCACTTACTCCTAATGAAGAGAAGACCTTGTTCATTTCTTCTGTTTCTTTTTGCTCTGAAGTAAAAGGGTTATTACTACTAGCAGTAGAATGTAAAATAACAAATAGCAATGCCATTTTATGTTCATTTATAGCTTTTGACATTATTTAAAGTGATCTGTTACCTAGCTTTATTCTCCCCGACACCTTTACTAAGTAGCAAGTCTAATAGGTATTATTTTCATCCAAAGATTAGATACGATGAAATTCAGACCCTGAGAAAATAAGTGACTTGTTCTAGCGAGGTTGATGATAGAACCAAAACTAAAATTCAGATCTTTTGATTTATGCTATCCTTGGATAAAATTTAAACAAGCCCCTTTAGACTTCCCATGTCTATTTGCCTTTAATAGCTAAGCTTATTTTTCTTGTAACATTAAAAGAGAATATCATATGCTTGGGAAAAACATTGTTCAAAACATAACATTTAAAATTAGCCATTGTGTTTTAAAGAAATGAAAAGGCAACACTTTAAAAACCTTTGAACAAATCTGCAGCATACCTTTGCTAAATATAAGAAGCTCTGTATTGATATGTGATAGTCCTATTGCGAGATCAAAAAGTATTAGATAATTCTAGGTCATTATGCGTACTAAGTAGACAATCCTTTCCTGAAGCCCTCAAAGCACATCTCAAAAATTGCCTATAATATACCCTTTAATAAAACTATTATCTAATTTTTAAACATAGTCAAATACAATTTGATATTTGCTTTTATAATGGTCTCATTTTAAAATATATTGATTTTGACTTTGAATGACATTAAATGTTTCACCACTTTTGCAGAGGACTGATCTGTGAGTGATGGTGGAGCAGAGTAAAAAGAACCCTGGTTCCAGTTAGTGTGGGCAAATTTATGTCCTGGGACCGCCATATTCTCAATTAGCCTCTATGATTTTCATACACATCATCTATAAACTAGAGAAGCTTATCTAGATGCCTCTGTGGTGGATACCGTGGATTGCTTTGCTCAGCCTTCGTCCCACTCTCCTTCTGTGTGCCTTTCTGTATTGCAGAAATGAGAAATCTAAAATCCACGTTTCTCAGTTTCCTTGCAGGTAGGGTTCTACATATGAATTAGATCCCACCAGTTAAAAACACTTGGAAGGCAGGAGTGAAGTGGAAACCATCTCCTTTTTGGCTGTGTCTACAGGATTGCACAGCCATAAAGACATGAGGATTTGGGCAAGCATTCCGTTGTCCGCTGTGCAGCTAGGTTTCAAGAGGCAGTTGCAGCCAAGGCAGTGGCCGCCCTCCACATTCCAGGTGTTCATTCACCTGCTTTCTGACAACCCAGGGATCATGACAATGGTGGCAGTGGCGGCGTGGCAGCCCTAGTCTCTGATCATAGCTATGGCCTTGGGTTTTGCACTCAGCATTGCAGCAGCGATCTCAGAATGAGTTCCCTAGTATTCTAGCACTCATTCCTGGAAGCCCATTTGGAGCCCACTCTCTCAGCTGTTCCAGTGATGTTGTTGGCATCTAATCTCTGTATTAAACCCATTTCTACTTAAAATATTTAGAATGAGTTTTTGTGCCTTGTACTAAACCCTGATACAATATCTAAGTTTGCTTTGTGCTTTCATGTATTTTTAGGTCATGGGGACAACTTTTCTTATGTGGTTTCTAACACAGTGTCTAATTTTTATGGTAATTTAAAAAATAATTTCAGTTTCTCTCTATGTGGAGTCTATTGTAATGTAATTTTAATTCCACCAGTAATTA
>NW_007728915.1:68863-69673 GCF_000696425.1 Galeopterus variegatus
ATCTCAGAATGAGTTCCCTAGTATTCTAGCACTCATTCCTGGAAGCCCATTTGGAGCCCACTCTCTCAGCTGTTCCAGTGATGTTGTTGGCATCTAATCTCTGTATTAAACCCATTTCTACTTAAAATATTTAGAATGAGTTTTTGTGCCTTGTACTAAACCCTGATACAATATCTAAGTTTGCTTTGTGCTTTCATGTATTTTTAGGTCATGGGGACAACTTTTCTTATGTGGTTTCTAACACAGTGTCTAATTTTTATGGTAATTTAAAAAATAATTTCAGTTTCTCTCTATGTGGAGTCTATTGTAATGTAATTTTAATTCCACCAGTAATTATCCTTGTTTGTTTTGAGTATATGGGAGTCAAGTGTATAGACATGTTTGTTATTGAATCAACAACCTGTAATTTAAAAAAATGAGGATAACTATTGGGTATTATTAAAAATAAAGAGCATACATACGTGTTTAGAAATGTTTTGTGTAATAATACAATGAATTGGAATGTCTGAAGTAGATTAATTAAAAGTACGTAATTAACTATATTTTCTAGAAGGATTTTTGGGGGTTAGGATAATGACAAAATATTTTGTATCTACACGTACACATACACACGGAGTGAGAGAAGAAATAATTACGTGGATCACAGAAATAATCTGCAAATTTTCAACAGGGTTCTTTTACAACTTTTGTCTTGGATTAAGTATTACAGCACCTGAAGAACTATTTGATTTTTGCAATCATCTCTTTAATGTCTTCAATAATCAGTATTAACTGGATGTAAACACTTTACATTCTTCTTGAATTTAAAAA
>NW_007728915.1:70579-73431 GCF_000696425.1 Galeopterus variegatus
AAAAAAGAAACTTGATTTGTGTGGCCTGATCATTTTTTCCCTATTACTGTGAAAATAAACGTTAGGTATGAAAATTTGGGTCCTTCTACTTTCATTTTATTTGTCCTATTCAAATTTATTTTGAATCCGCGTGGTTCCTGGAAGAAAAAAAGAAAAAAGAAAAAAAAAAAAACCCAAACAAAAAGCAAAAAAACCCCGAAACTAACATATATTAAGCACTTTTTGTCTGCCTGGCATGCAAACTTTTGTTGCTTTACTTACAATATTTTATACAAAATTCTGTATAAAACTTAGAAAGATGTGAGTAGTGACAGATTTTAGATCCAGAGTCAAGACCACAGGGTTCAATGTCAGACCTATTTCTAAGTAGCTGAGACCTTAAGCTAATTACTTCCATGGTCATCATTTTCACAACTACGAATGAGGATGATAAAAGCTGCTTACAGCTTTTATTTTTTTGATGGGATTAAAGAGATATGTATGTGCAATTCAGTTAGTTTAATGAATGTTTATTGTCAAAATAATGTGTGCAAACAGTATGCAAGGCCCTGGGGTTATCACAAAGAAAATAAGCTATTTTTGGTCACTGAGGTCTTGAGCTTAAAGGAGGAGATAGAAATATACATAAATAGCATTAGAAAAGATGGCAGGAACTGCAAGAGCAGGGAGAAGCAGACGAGCAGAAGAGAGGTGACTAAAATAACATCCATATCTGACTACTGTGGATGTTCAGCAAATGGTGGTTTTCTCTTTTTGTTTAAATTATTTTAGAAGTTTGAAACAATGAACAGAAATGTCCGTAAACTACCACTGGTGCGCAGATGACTTACACTAATGGATGACGGGTTACTCATTAATCTGGTAGCACTAGAGACACTACAATGAGCAAGGGCCCCAAGGATTGTATCAGACCGCCATCCACCCTAACTTAACTGTATGACCCGCGAACGTTTCAGACCCTCTGTCCATGTGACCCTTCCACTTATCAGCTATGTGATCTTCAGCACATTTCGTGCACGCTCTGTTCTCTCCGCTCTACTATTAAAATGGGAATTGCAGTAGGTTTCACAACAGAAGATTATTGTGAAGATTAGATGAGCTAATCTATATAAAGTTTTTAGAAAAGCACTGGTAAAGAGTTCGGACCTAATCAATGTTATCTATTGCTGTTAATGCCATTTTTAGTATGATGGTGGTGATGATTCTTTGATATATTTCTTTGTAAAAGAGAATAATAAAATTTATCTCTTAATTGTGTTCTGAGGATTAAATTTTAAAGTACCTGATATAATAGGTCCTTAACAAATATGAACTATTAGGGTGATAATAATTACTAAGAAAAAAAATTCCCTATACTTGTTTAGCATTTCATGATACAACGAATACTGTTATATACACATATGAATCCCAAAACAGATAAATATATAAACATATAAAAACATGTATGTTTGTATTATGTGTGTATGTGTGTGTGTATATTTTCACTGATGCTCACAATCACATGAAGAGATAAGCAGGTCAGATTGGTCTACCCCCAGTACTATGCACATTTCACAGTTCATTCATTAGCTTACTGTGGACTTCTGTGGAAGATCCTTGAATGTCCAAGTAATTCTTGGCTGACACACGCACATGCACAAGTTCCTAGTTGGTGTCTGAACTAGCATAAGATCTTCTATTTGATGGATTCTGCATTCTTTTGTCCTTTTATTCCATTACTTCCCTACCTCTGTAAGAATAGCACCAGAATCGATATATTTAGAGAAATCTACTTTTTGACAGTTGTGGTTTCAGGTTAGGGTTACAGGAAGCTTTGAGCACAGAAAATGATATTTATAAGCATACTTGCATTAATGTAGGATCTTGAATGTAGTTTGCAGACTTTTTCTAGAAAAATGTTCATCTGCTGGTCTAACATCATGTTTAATAGAAACTGAAAAAAACTGCATGTTTATACACTGGCTGGTAAAATAAAAATAGGTTAAACTATTGATTTTAGTGCTTAGCTTTCTTTTAACTTATTCATTTGGTTTGCAAAACATGTGTGCAATGGTATGGTGTTTGTATATATTCTATTGATGTATTTTCTCATCTGTAGAGGTCACCCAACAGTGCGGGGTTACAAGAAGACACCACACTACTAAAAACAAAATAATTCAGTTTTCCAAGTCAAACTTCAAGGAAGGTCCTGCTCTTGAGACTCTCGATCCCTCCTCAAGGAGTAAGAGAAGCCTAACTGGTTTGGCAGTTTTCAGAACAGAAAAATATAAAAGGAAAACTGAGAACATTGGGGTCTGGAAACACACCCTCTTCTCACTGTCTTCTCTGTCACTAAATCTTTGCAGAATGTTGTGGCACCTAAATTGTTCCCCTCTACTGGGTCAGAGACTGAGCGACATCTCCTGTCTGGAAGTTATCAGATCCCCGAGTCTGCAGACTGTTGCTTTTGCTGCTAGACTACAGCCAATGGGGAAAAGAAATCCCCAAAATAATGGTGAAGGAAGTCCCAGGGTAGCACCTATGTAGTTAGCTTGTTGAGCAGGCAGCCTAAGAGGGAAATGAATTTATAAATTTTTAAAATGTGTTTTCACCATATTGAGAGGAGTTTTCATATTCTATCACAAAGCTTTTAGATCAGTGAATGATATATATATATATATATATATAAATAATTCAGTGAATGAAAAAGACTATCCTGATGAATATATAATCAGAGTGTTCTAGGTGGTTCACCAAAGAAGCATATTTGCAGAGTTATACTAATTAAATAATGACTTTCATTTTGACAAAAAATAATATTTTACATAGGGCAATTTGAGGTCATAGGAAACATTTTATGTGCTTCTCCTTAC
>NW_007728915.1:73912-75573 GCF_000696425.1 Galeopterus variegatus
TATTTGCAGAGTTATACTAATTAAATAATGACTTTCATTTTGACAAAAAATAATAATATTTTACATAGGGCAATTTGAGGTCATAGGAAACATTTTATGTGCTTCTCCTTACATTATGGTCACAGCAAGTCACATAGCCCAACCCGACATCCGTAGAGTGGGGAAATACATTCTTCCCATGGAGGTGATGAAGAGAAAGAATAGTTGACGAAAAATAATTTCATCTACAACACCTCCCTTTTATCTGACATAGAAAATAAATTTCAGATGAATTAAAGGCCTAAACCTGAAAACCTAAGCTAAAATATTTTGTGTTTTAATTGTTTATTTTGACATAATTTCAGACTTCTAAAGTAGTTGCCTACAGCATTATTCACAATAGCCAAGACATGAAAAGAACCTGAGAGAGATGAGTAACAACATAAGGAAAATGTGATATACACGTGCAATGGAATATGACTCAGCCATAAAGAAGAAGGAAATCCTGCCACTGTGACAGCATGGGTGAACGTTGAGGGCATTATGCTAAGTGGAATAAGTCCGACAGAGAAGTGCAAATACAGTGTGATCTCACTTATATGTGGAATCTAAAAAGTTAAACACATTGAAAGGGGAAGTAGAAGGGTGGAGAAATTGGGAGATATTGATCAAAGAATGTACAAACTTTCAGTTACAGGATGAATAACTTCTGGGGATCTAGTGTACCGTGTGGTGACTATAGTTAATTATACTGGATTGTATACTTGAAATTAGCTAAGAGTAAATCTTAAACGTTCCCACCACACACACACAGCAACTATGTGAGGTGATGGATGTGTTAACTAACTCAGTTGTGCTAATTATTTCACAATATGTATGTGTATCAAAGCGTTACAGTGTACACCTAAAATTTATGTAATTCTGTTTGTCAATTATACCTCAATAAATCTGGGGGAAAAATTAGTTGCAAGAATAGTAAAAACTGTAAATTTTTTGAATGAACTATAAAAGAATATTTTGTATAATCTTGGAAAGAAAAAGATTTTCTTAAGCAAACGAAAACCTCTAAATTTATAGAAGTAAAATGCTATCAAAATATTGGTCAGGATTCTTTCGCCTGCAAGTTACCAAAATGCAGATCAAATTGGCTTTGGCAAAAGAAAAAAAGAAAAAAAAGACATTGCCTACTTATTAATGTCAGTAATTCATTTCCGAGACATGAACATTCTATATGAAAATGTTTACTATAAAATATTTAAATGGAATTCTTTAGTGTCAGTGACATCTAGGAGGCACATCCTCTTTGTCAACACCGTGTGTCTTTTAAAACATCTATATGTGATTCTTCCTAAATCATGCTTTTCATAACATCTGTATGTGATTCTTCTACCAATAATTTTTGGAATTTAACTTGAGGCTATTTCTGTATGTTGTTGGACTTAAAAATATTATATAAATATTAATATCAAAGGCTATAATGAGAAAGACATACACTCTGTTAGTTGTAGATATTAAATACTGTCTTTCTATGGGGAGATCATTAGCTGGGTGACATCCTGCAGGATACGCCTGTTTATTCGTTCAGTTCACAGGAAAGTTCAAGAGGTTGCCTGACTACAGGCACAACAGTATCCGGGCTTCTGTCTTCCTGCAGGTTACTTTCCCTTCATCTCTCAGGTCTT
>NW_007728915.1:76653-77779 GCF_000696425.1 Galeopterus variegatus
CTTAACATGAACTCAATATACTACATGCTCCTGCTTCCCCGCTAACCTTAGCGGTTTTTTTTTTTTTTTTTCTGTCTAGTCTCTTACAATCAAACTTCTCTTTATAAGTTAGTGAAATGTTACTGAATTAACACCGGTCAGGAAGAATGTGTATGCCATAGATTCAGAAAAAGTTTTCGTCCAAGCTATGAATCCCATCAAACATTAAAGATACAAGTTTGAATCTAAGTAATTAAAATGATAATTCATTGATCAATGAATAAATTCAATTCAGCAGTAAATGAATTTTGATCAGTTTCACGGTGCCATTTGACAGGTACTGGGCTAAGCACTTTCCATGTGTTCACTCTTTCAGTTCTTATACTAATCCCTCGAAATTTGTATAATTATTTTCAATTTAAAGATGGGTCACTGCAGCTGAAAGCTAATATTTGGCAGAGCTAGGACACAAAACCAGGGCTACCTGACTTAAAAATATGATTATTTCTTCAAGCCAGAGGGCTTCTTGCTGTTTGAATTTTGCTGATTGCTTCTATGTAACATCATTTAATATGTTCCTGTTCCTTCTAGTTCTAAAATTGTTGGAGCCAGGAAATGCATCTGACACAGGCTTGATTTTTTGTTTTGTTTTGGCAAGACCACCTTATAGGTGATGTTTATACTTTCATCAGGAGATATACGATGTCTGGTGGTCTTCTTGCGTTATCAGCAGCCATTAATTCATTAGAAGTTGCAAATGTTGATACTTGAATTCCGTCATTTCCTTTTCACTTATTAGTTGGAATACAATGTACTGAGAAACTTTCCTCATTACATATTATTGGTTATACTTTAATATAATTTGTATAGGAAAGAAGAAATAAATGTTTCATTTCCCCTTTATTCATCAGTTTTCAACAGGAATTGGTTCAGTTTTCAACAGGAATTGGTTCTCTAATATCCTGCAAAAGTAGACTAACACGTTTTTTTGTGCTTCTTTTAATGCGAATTTTCCTAGTTACCAGTGTTTATCTGTTTCTTATTCACTTGTAGAAACTCTTTTTTTTTCTTTTTCTTTTTAATTTTTATTGAAACATAGTTGACTGTACATATCTGTGGGGTACAGAGCTGAATATCAATACCTGTG
>NW_007728915.1:78296-97623 GCF_000696425.1 Galeopterus variegatus
TAAATGTTTCATTTCCCCTTTATTCATCAGTTTTCAACAGGAATTGGTTCAGTTTTCAACATGAATTGGTTCTCTAATATCCTGCAAAAGTAGACTAACACGTTTTTTTGTGCTTCTTTTAATGGGAATTTTCCTAAGTTACCAGTGTTTATCTGTTTCTTATTCACTTGTAGAAACTCTTTTTTTTTCTTTTTCTTTTTAATTTGTATTGAAACATAGTTGACTGTACATATCTGTGGGGTACAGAGCTGAATATCAATACCTGTGTGCAACGTGTGATGCTCAAATCAGGGTGATTAGTACGTTCAACGTTATACAATGTAACCATTTTCTGTGGCGCTTCCAATCCTCTCCTCCCCTTTCCCACTTCTGGTAACCTCGGTTCTATTCTCTTCTTTTGAATGTTCAATGTATTATTGTGATTGTTGTATCTTTCTTTTCAAAAAATTATTTACTTTTTTTAGCTCTCGCTTATGAGTGAGGACATGCGATATTTCTCTATCTGTACCTGGCTTACTTCACTTAACATAAATATCTCTAAGTTCCTCCATGTTGCTGTGAATGGCAGAATTTCATTTTTTTTAATGGCAGAGTAATATTCCATTGTGCAAATATACCAGATTTGTAGAAGCTCTTCATCTGTTAAAATGCAGGACTCTTGTTCTTGTATTTTAATTTTTGAATTATGTTTCTTTTTTAATACAGAAACATTTACATTTCATATAGTCAAGAATAAATAAAAGCCAAGGCTTTTCTTGTATTTCGTGCTTTTCTTTTCTGTAAGTGGCAAATAAATTTTCTTACCCTAGATTTCCCGTAATTAATAGAACTTAGGCATATTGCTACAGATTTGATAAGATGAAAAATTTTTTTAAACTTCTCTGAAAAAAAAATGTAATAAATATAAAAGGAAACTGTAACATGGAAGAATAACTACATAGTAACTGTTCATTAGTTGATATTCCAGAATATATACAAGAAAATCATAGAAACCAGATGAATATGTAACTTGTGTCATTCATAAATCACTGCTAAAGTAGGAAAAGTACAAAATGGCTACAAAATAGGGGCCATTATGCATTCAAATAGAAGAAATGAAGGTGCTTTTATACTGTGTTTCTTTATACACAGCAACATTTAATATTATTTCTGTATTTCTTTACTCAATATAGTGAGTTAATGAACCCCTTTTCATGGTATTTTGTCTGGTTAGATTTCAAGAAGGTAGCAGACTCATTAAATAGCACAGCTAAAATTAGTGAAAAAAAAGAAAATGTATTTAGAAGAAAAATAATATATATGTATAAACCAATGTAAAATTGGAATCTCATACATGTACTAATTCAGATCAAATTTGGAAACTTAATGATTTTCTCAGAAAAGAGTCTATTTGTAAAGCAGATGAATTGCATTTACAGAACAATTCTTTTTGGTGGTTTTATGTTGTAGTATGACACCAAATAAATTGTTTATTGAAAAAATATTGATGTAAACCCATGCAAATTCTGGAAGATTTCTGCTGAAGGAAGTACTTATGCCATTTGTACATTAGTCCTCTGAAGAGTCATAATTTCAGAATGCTCTAGTAAGCAATGTCAATGTTACAAGTCTAGAATAGAAACAGCCATGCTGAGGTGGTGTCAATACATTATCTAACTCCAATAACCAGTGTAGATGTGTCTTCCCGCATCGAACATAGATGCCAGGTTCTCTATAGGCAGAAGAACTAAGAGAAAGAATAAGGAACTTTCTCTACTCTATGACGGCAGATATTCTAGCAGAGACAGTAGGGTAGAGGGGAAGAATGAATTGAACTTCCAGCAAGTGCCACGTTCTATGCTAGATAAGTTTTACCAATTTTTTACTTAATACAGAGACCAACCCAGCAAGGTATTTGCCGTCCTTGTTTGATAGTGAGGAAACTAAGGCCAAAAGAAATTAAGCAACTTGTCCACAGTTACTTGACTTGTAATAGAAAAAGAGCCTGGTACTGAGGAAAGAGGATGAGCTTTGGAGTCAGAAAAGCCAGGGTAATAATTGCATTTCTGTGTCTTACTAAGGAATTTGCTATATTCAGTAATTCTTTCCTCCTCTTTGAAAGGTTTATAATGATATTAAAGTAATTAGAGTTTTCTGTGACAATTACCAATGAAAATATATATACACCACTTGACACCTCAATAAATGGCAGTTAGAGAAATTACAACAATTATATATTTGTGTGAATATTACACCTATGCATATATTTATACACATATACATTAAAATATATACAAGGTATTTCAAAAAGTTTGTGGAAAAATAAAATTAAGAGATAATACTAATCTTTCCATAACTTTTCAAAGACTCCTTGTGTATGCACGCATGTGTACAGATCTATATATTTACACAAGAATCCAGGAACAAAACCTCAGTCTATTTCTACAACTTCCTACTATAATCCTGTAGAAAGATAACTTATAGTTTTAGAACTGTTTGTTTATTTCTTTCTATTTCCTTCATGGTTGCAAAAAACTACCTGTTCCTTCTCAAACAAATCTTCAGAAACAATTGAAATAAACTTTCGTGGTTGCCCCAGAACTCAGTTTCTCTTGCCTTTGGGCTCCCCGGCATTGCGTAAAAATCTCTGATTTCTTGCTGGTCTTACTCATCTGTATCTCTCTCTCTCTCCCAAGATGACTTCCCACTTCATCTTAATTTTTTGTATTTCTCTCTCTCCCAAGAGAGGACAAGCTTGCAAAGCACAGAAGCTGTGTCTTATCTATTTTCCATATCCCCATTTTTCAGTACATTCACAAGGCATAGTCAATAAATAATTTTCTTGCAAATATACTAGTTTTTTGGACCTGCATTCTGCCTCCTATAGAAAGTATGAATGAATGAATTAAAATTACATTATATTTTGAGAAAACTAATACTTTATTTCTTAAATTTGTAGTGTTTTATTTCTTAAATTGGGTGTAGAAACAATTTTTTTATTGCTGAGCACCATAATATATACATTTCATACATATATTATTTTTGTATATCAAATATCATAACAAAATAAAATTAAAAAAACAGAACACTATACTTTATATTCACTTTGATCTTAAAATACTATAAAATATTTGTATAAAAAAGTAAAATAATTAATCTTGAATGGACAAGGCTTTGTAGTAGAGATCTAATTTGACTCTAAAATATTAAGCACAATATTAAGAAAATGCCCATTGATACTGACACCACTTCTTTTATGAACTCTAGAAGCTACTTGTCAACTCTGGTTTCACATGAGAAAATGAAATCATTTTGGGAAGAAAGTATTGTATTTCAACTAAATATCAAATGTCAAGTAGAAAAATAGTAAATTAATGGTATTTTTAAAAATGAACCATGTATTCCTTGGTCTATACAGTATACAGATACCTTAAAATTTTCATATTCTTTCAATGAGGTAAAATTCACTTACAGTAAAATATGCAAATATTAAGTGTATAATTTAATGGGTTTTTACAAATGTATACCTTCATATAAGTAACATCACAATAAAGATAATAGAATATTTCTATCCCTCCAGAAATTTCCTATATGCTTGCTACCTTCTAGTCAATCTCTACATCCCACAATTAATCGTTGTTCTGATTAGTTTTGTCTACTTATAAACTTTCAGTGCAAATAACAATGCAGGGCAAAGGAAAATAATGTCTTAATTATATCATGAAAATAGCTTTAACAACACAAACTCCCTAAAAAAAGATCCTCAGACTCCAGGGGTTCATGCACCACGCTCGTAGAATTGCTGCTGTAATGATGACAAACATATCCTTAATTTATCACTGTCAACTTAGAGGCAGCATTATTTCACTTCATATAAAGTGTAAAAACCTTGCAACAGTAAAATTCTATTTATCTTATTGATCCTTTGTGCTGTTTTTGACATATATTTTACATCTGCATATAAATAAGTCTCACAGTACAAGTGATTAATTTTGGCTTAAACAATATGTTTCTTTCAAGGAAATGAAGAAAAGCCAGATGAAGCCTTTCGTACTTACTGAAATATGTACTAATAAATCCCATTGCTCCTCATTCCTTCTTCTAGATGCAAGTTTTCTTCTGACGTTATTTCCCTTCAGCCTGAAGAACCACATTTGACGGTGACTGACTAACTATTTTAGCTTTGGTTTATCTGAATATGTTTCGATTCCACTCTAATTTTTAAAGAATATTTTTACTGGTATAGATTTCTAGTTCGACAGCTTTTTTTTTCCGTTTAAGCACTTCAAAGACTCCATTCCATTATCTATGGGCTCCTAGGTTTTCTAATGAGAAATGAGTCATCAGTGTCTTCATCTGTATATAATGTGGTTCCCCACCCCTCAAGCCTTAGGCAGCTTATAAGAGTTTTCACTTCACATTTGCTTAAAGAGTTTTCATCTTAAACAGTTTTATTTCAATATGCTTAGGTATACTTTTCCTTATATTAACCCTTGGTTAGGTTTTGCTGAGGTTTTTGGATCTCCTGGTTGATATTTTCACCAAATTTGGGAAATGTTTGGCCATTATTAATTCAAATATTTTTTTCTTCCCTTTTCTTTTTCTTCTCTCCCTTTAGGACTGCAGTTTCACACAAGAGAGTCTGCTAGGAATTATACCACAAGTCACTGAAGCTATTCCCATTTTTTGAAATATTTTTCCTCTCCAGTCTCGAGATCGTGTCATGTCTGTTCATTGTCTTTAGATTCATGGATCCTTCCTTCTCTGACTCCAATGTACTGTGCAGCCCCTCGAGAGTATCCTGCATTTTGGATACTGTACTTGGGAGTTCTAGAATTTCCATTAGATGCTTTTTATAGTTTTCACTTCTCTGCAGAGATTTCTCATTTGTTTACTCATATTCATCCTTTTCATTGTTTTTGAAAATATTAAGTTCGTGTCTGCCTATTTCAACATGTATGTCATTTCAATATCTATTTCTATTGACTATTTTTTTTCTTGACTATAGATCACTTTTTTGCTTCTCACGTTTAAAAATTTTTATAGTATACTGGATATTCAGATGATAATTGTAGGGTTCCTGATTAAGTGAGCTTCCTTTGAAAGATTCGCAATTTTCTTCTGGCAGGCAGCTAAAAACTTTTTCTGCCTGTAAACCTTGGTTTTATTCTATGTTTGAGTGGTTCTATTTTGGTTTTCAACTNCACCAAATTTGGGAAATGTTTGGCCATTATTAATTCAAATATTTTTTTCTTCCCTTTTCTTTTTCTTCTCTCCCTTTAGGACTGCAGTTTCACACAAGAGAGTCTGCTAGGAATTATACCACAAGTCACTGAAGCTATTCCCATTTTTTGAAATATTTTTCCTCTCCAGTCTCGAGATCGTGTCATGTCTGTTCATTGTCTTTAGATTCATGGATCCTTCCTTCTCTGACTCCAATGTACTGTGCAGCCCCTCGAGAGTATCCTGCATTTTGGATACTGTACTTGGGAGTTCTAGAATTTCCATTAGATGCTTTTTATAGTTTTCACTTCTCTGCAGAGATTTCTCATTTGTTTACTCATATTCATCCTTTTCATTGTTTTTGAAAATATTAAGTTCGTGTCTGCCTATTTCAACATGTATGTCATTTCAATATCTATTTCTATTGACTATTTTTTTCTTGACCATAGATCACTTTTTTGCTTCTCACGTTTAAAAATTTTTATAGTATACTGGATATTCAGATGATAATTGTAGGGTTCCTGATTAAGTGAGCTTCTTTTGAAAGATTCGCAATTTTCTTCTGGCAGGCAGCTAAAAACGTTTTCTGCCTGTAAACCTTGGTTTTATTCTATGTTTGAGTGGTTCTATTTTGGTTTTCAACTTACGGCATCTTCCTTTCTCTCCTAAAGCAAAGCCTTTCTGTTTTCTCAGTCACTGAGATCAGTGAAGTCTCTTCACTCTGGCTGAGCTGGAGTTCCAACCCTCTAAGTTTTGGTATTTTCATTTATGTCTCAGTCTCTTAGCAGATGATACCTGCTAGGCCCCTCATAATTCCAAGATGCATAATTGGTTTGGGGGAACCATCATCTGTTTGCTTCTTTCTTCTGTGGTGCTCTGACCTGTGAACTTTAATAGCATTTATGTCTCAGTCTCTTAGCAGATGATACCTGCTAGGCCCCTCATAATTCCAAGATGAATAATTGGTTTTGGGGAACCATCATCTGTTTGCTTCTTTCTTCTGTGGTGCTCTGACCTGTGAACTTTAATAGCTTCTGCTGCCTATGACTCTGGTCTCATCCTCCTCAGTTCTGGAACATCACTGCTCCTCTAATTTGATTCCTGCTCTCTGCCCAGTGGATAAAATTTATTCCCAGAAGAAATCCCAGGAATCACAGGTGTATTTATTTGTGTTTCACTTCTAACAAAAATCACAGTTCTGCACTGTGTTCAATGCCTGAAAGTAGTTACCTCGTGTATTTCCCACCTATTTTTAGTTGTTTACATCAGCAGGGCAAGTCCTGTACCAGTTACTCTTTCTTGGCCAGAAGTGGACACTGGTGAAAGGCAGCCATCCCTTAAAATTATTAGACTCTTGGTAAAAGCTTAATAAACAGAAAAAACAAATTGGTTGGATGATGTGATTGGGGTAAGAAAAATGTCATTTGAGACTAGGTAAAAAAATATTTATGTGCTATGTGTGATCGCAGGAGTACAATCACTTAAGTTGGTTTGACTAATCATATTAAAGCATTTGGTACCTAGTTGAATAATCAAAATGGTCTGACTAGTTTTTGATCATTCACAAAAAGGTATTGGATATTTTCTGTGTGTCTTAATGTTAAGAACCATTTTACACCTATGTACCGTTGATTATTTTACCATAACTACTTTTTTAAAAGCACGGAGTTGACTATAAATGCTATGTCAACATAGTTCAGCCAAAGACACAGTTTCATAGAATTTCTTTCTCTCCACTCCAAAGCTATGCTGCACAAAGCTAAAACAAACAGATGGAAAGCAAAAAGGGCTGACAGTTACAAAAATCCACACATGTAGAGAAAAGTATCAGAAACATTTCATTTTCCCATTCATATAGACCTCTAAGAGTGGAATTAAGTTTCAGGAATATAAATACCCAAAGACAACCAGCTGAAGCAAAGAAGCATTTGCATCAACTTCCACATATTTGCTTAGACTTTTCTAAAGAATGTGTTTAATTAAAAATAACCTGTAGGTGCAATAAGTTGAGCTGTTCAGTTTGTTCAAAGTACCTTGCCCTCATTTGAGTGATTAATTAGATGCTTTTTAATTTTAGTTTTACGAGTACTCTGGGTGTTCTGAAAATAGCCAACACTTATTTGGATAACCTGTGTTAGTCCTTTTCAAATAAAATGTTTAGAAAATTAAAACAATTGTTTCTTATATTAGACATTCTATAAAGATAATCTTAGAGGTGAACTGAGGTAAACAGCAGCATGTAATGTTTGTCCTGACTTTATGTATTTGAATATTAGCCTTTGACTCGCAACAACCTTTTCCTACTCAATGCGTCATTGCTATAGGTTTTGACTTAAGAAGGAACTCTAGATATATCTAAGACCTTTGCTGGGGTGACAAGGGTTTTAAACATCACTGTTGTCATCATCATTGTGTCATCTTCTCAACACATGAACTTTGGTTCAAAAAACTCTGATTTCAAACTATTTCAAAGTCAAGTTTATGTATGTGTCTGCTAGAATATAAGAACTAAAAACCAGAAAATCCAGCTGACAGATTTGCTAGTTATTAACACAGAAGGCAAGTCAATATGAAGAAATGAAATTCGGGGCAATCAAGTAAAGTCATAATTATATTTGGTTAAATTTAAATAAGCCCTTTTTACACTAAATAGTGTCAAAATTTAATATTGTATGAATTTCAAAATTGATTGCATGCTTTCAGGAAGGAGATTAATTAAATTATGATGATCAAAAGTTAACTTTTTATACAAGATACTACATTAGAATCTAATCTTATACTTAACTATTATAAGAAAATCATTGTATATATTTAATTTGATTTGAAGCAGGAGAGACAATATTAGACAAAGGTATATGGTTGGGAAATTCTCTGAAATGTCTAATGATGGCTTTAAAAATATGAGAATATTTCTACATCTAATTTTTTAATACTGTGAGTTTAAACAGATGGAAGTAAAGAGATTTAATCAACAACTTAAAAGCTGGGTTGGCTGTCTGATTACAATTTCTTTTCCCTACAAAGTGCAAACAAAACACCTCGTATCTGTTTCTTGCTAGTGATGTGTCCTCATTTCTCTCTCTCTTTCCCTCCCCCATTACCTTTATTTATTCTTTCCCTCCCAATGTTTCCAGCAACATAGGAGCATTTAGAAGCAAAACTATCTTGGGGGGAGTACAATGGCAAATGGATGGAAAACCAGCTTCTTGTCTTTTGGTGGTTACTATAGCAATAATCATGATGGGCGATTTTCAGCTGTAAGTGGTTTCTATAACAACATGATAGGGTGCTTTAGAAATCGACCCGAGGTAAATAGGTTCTTTAAGGGTCTCTTAACCCCTTTTATACCACAGGATTAGCATCTTCTTGAAGAATAAATATTAGTTGGCTTATTTGATGAAAGCCTTAAAAATACTGCTTTTATTTTGTGAAGATTAAACAGTTACTACAGAAAGACCTGGTTTTAGCCGATAGCATCTTAGGCTCTTTCACTTCCAGAAGTAATTGAATAGCATGCTTACTCTATTTCTGTGTTATGAAATAGAAGTAGTCTTAAAGCTATTTTTTCATAGTATCAGCTAAAAATGTGGGAAACAGTAACTACTCCTCATCGTAAAGTCTATGAACTCTCTCACAGATCACCCAAAGGCTCCTGCTTTGGTGAAAACGTGTGCACCCTATTATTACACCTGACAGGCCCCTGATAGGCCCCTTCTGCTCTAACTAATGGAGCCCCAGACTCATCCTTTTTTAATGCTCTTCAGTGTGCTGCAAATTAGGCATGGTCCCTGTCTGACTTATTTACTAGGTATTATAAAAGGAAGTTTAGTGAAATTGTTCTGAATGTGTTGTTTTTAAAAAATGACATAGAATAAAACAAAAGCTCCTATTTCAAACATCATTCAAGAGCCCTTATAAGTGAAAGATGTGTGGCAGGCATTTGATACAAGAATAGATAGTCACAGGCGAGACATAATTACTCAAGAGAAAGAAAGACGGACTGCTTGAATTTGGCCATGCAGCCAGTTATGTTTAGGAAGAGAGGGATTAAGCTTGCTTGGTTCATTTAATAATGAATTATGGACTATCTCTTCTATGCTGGATTCTGGAAGTATATATAATGGTGAATAATATATGGGCTTTCTTTTAAAAACTAAATATATCAAGTAAAAACACTTTGTGTAGTTAAGCAAACATTAATTAATTAAATTTATTGATCTGTAACTAATGAATTATTTGATGAATTCATCTTTCTTTTTTCCCCATTAATCTCCAAAATATTTTAAGTGCAAAGGCATAACCATGCCCTAGTAAAATAAATGATTATGGCCATATTTGAGCAAGGGTGATTTCGTTTAAGGTAAGATGTCTTCTGCTTTTTCTACAATTGAGGTATTCTTATACTTTTATTTTTTTCTATTCAGTTAAGCTGCCAATTCCAAATGTGATATATTCTCTTCAACTCTTAGAAGGATATCAGCAACCATGCATCTTCCCCTGAGATTTCAAACAGTGTTGAAGTATTTTTATTTCCCTAGTGTTTTGTGCCCAGCAAGGAGACCTCAGCGGTCATTACATATGCACTTGCTATAGTCTTCTGGAGCAGAGTTTGCCAAATGGGACCCTGAGAGATCAAGACCCATTCTCCGTGCGTGGCAGGGGCTGTGCAGATGAGCTGAGGCATGTCTGTGTGCACTAAGGCCCTCTCAGAACAGCATGTGCCAGAACACACTGGGCAGGGAGCCATTCATAAACTCTTCAAAATCTTATCCAGACCAAAGGCACAATGGCATTATAGTGGTTGTGTTCAGTGCCATGGGGCTTTTAGCTGAACAAAAAGAAAATGAAATATATTCACGATGGCTTCCCAGTTATCCTGTAACCACAGTAACCTGGGTTTTCCCCAAATTTGGTCCACAACTTAGGGTGATTCAATAGGAACAAATCATTCTCTCTCTGTCCAAGTGTAGTGAGCCATAAAGTGAGCAAAACAAATTTCCCTGGGGTAAAATCAGTGAATCAGCAAAGCAAGCAATCAGCATGTATTTATTACACTATTCAGGAGATAGTATTCAAAATGTTATCACAACCAAACACACACATGCAAGCATACCAAAGAAGCATGTATTACAGTTCTAAAACTCAGTCTATCTGCTGATTGTAAAGACAAGTATCCATATATGAGACAGAGAACAATTTAGAAAATATATATTCAAGTGTAAAGTTACGTCTTAATAGTAAGTTCTGTGGCTGCTAGGGCCAGGAGACAAAAAAGAATGCAAAAATGTAGGAAAGATTCCAGGAACAAGTCTGCCTTGCACTGAGCTGCTGAGCTTGTCCACAGTTTGAGCATACATCGTAACTGAACTCTCAGAAAGTACTTTGAGGGTCCATTCACAGCTACTAATGTAAGAATGTCATAGAAGGTAATTTAAATTCTAGAGGACTGATGTCTCACTCGTAGTCAGAACCAAACATTATTTTTGGGGGGCTTTAATTCCCTGTACAAAAATATGAGAAAACTGTCGAGAGTGGCACTGTCCAATATAGTAGCCACTCGTCACAGGTGGCTTTTGAGCACTTGAAATGTGGCTAGCTGGAATTGAGTGTGCTGTAAGTACAAAATACACACAGGATTTCAAAAAAAAGTGTAAATATCTCATTAAGAATTTTTTACAATGATTACATATTGAAATGATAATGTTTTAGATCTATTTGGTTAAATAAAGGATATCAAGATTAATTTTACCTGTTTGGTTTTCCTTTCTTATGTGGTTACTGGAAGACTTAGCATTACAGATGTGGCTCACATTATGCGTTTACGAGGCAGCACTGGTGTAGAGGCCCACTATTTAAGTGCTGTCTGTGGACCAGCAACAGCAAGATCACCAGAAGCTTGTTCGAGATGCCACATCTCAGGCCTCACCCCAGACCTGCTGAATCTGCAATTTAAAGAGATTCTCAGTCGTTCATACGCTCACTAATGTTTGGGAAGTGCTGATCTAGATAATCTTTTATGTGGTTTTTTTTTTTTATGATTTCATCTTTTTTTAATCTGAATTTTTTCACTAAATGTTTTGAAGTCAGCTTATTCGAGATGCCACATCTCAGGCCTCACCCCAGACCTGCTGAATCTGCAATTTAAAGAGATTCTCAGTGGTTCATACGCTCACTAATGTTTGGGAAGTGCTGATCTAGATAATCTTTTATGTGTTTTTTTTTTTTTATGATTTCATCTTTTTTTAATCTGAATTTTTTCACTAAATGTTTTGAAGTCTTTTTAGCATCCTGACCTAGCACATACTAGATGCATAACCTTGGGGAAGTTATTTAATATTCTTGAACTTCAATTCCATATTTGTAAAATGTATATAATATCTCCAACCCCGTAATTTTTCTATAGCGATTAAATGAAACGTAGGGGTTTGTGCTTATCCCAAGGTACCAATAAATTGGAGACGTTTTTATAATATTAATGATAAAATTCAAAAATTATTTCATTTTTTTCCCATTCTTACATTGATTGTTTATACTGTTTTGAGGTACAGTGAATGGGCCAGAGTAAGGGCTGTTTTCACTTATTTTAGCAATTTTACTTATTTTTTCTTTAACCTTAATTGTGTATGGTATACTTAACACACTGATAATTTAATAGAAAATATGAAAACTTTCAGATTCCCTTTTCAGAACAAAAGTGTTGTGTAGCTAATTTTTTCTGCATCATCACTTTATAATTGATGTTGAAATTGTATCTGGTGATCACTGATTAGTTTAAAAACATGTGGCTTTATGGAGTGGGAAAAAATCTTTTATTTTTGTTTTCATTTAGAACATTTTTTTTTTTTTGTCCTTTTTGAGACCAGCCGCACAGTGCTCAGCCAGTGAGTGCACCGGCCATCCCTATATAGGATCCGAACCCGCAGCAGGAGCGCTGCTGTGCTCCCAGCACCGCACTCTTCCGAGTGCGCCACGGGCTCGGCCCCATTTAGAACATTTTTAACTTTACTGTTAGAATTTCAATTTTCTGGAGGCAAAGGAGATAGTAAAATGTAAGTCTATTCTGTAAGTAAAATGGGTCGTTTAAAAGCAGTCACTATTATAATATACACGGATTATATAATAAGGTCAGAGTATCCAGGCCTGATTAGCTTTAAATGAACTTAATGTCAAAGGATCATAATTAGACCCTCATTAAAATCTTCAGTGATTGGTATTTAGTAAAAACGACCTTCACAATTTATGTTATTTTAGTCATGTAATAAGGATGGCAGAGCGCAGGGCGTCTTCTAGGAGTTAAGGGTGTAGGACTGCAGGCAGAGGCAGGGTGGGGTCTATCACCAGAACCCTAAGGACCAAGACCCCATCCGTGCCAGACCCCGTGCTAGGTGCACAGGCTGTAAAGGAGGGCCTGTGTACATCTAGGGTTGTTACTCTAAACTAGTGTCTTACTTCTGGCATTTTACCGATTTTCATTTTGTCGTTTTAAATATCTTTTGTTTCTTTCCCTTTCACTTTTTATCTTCTGTGTTTGTTGTATTCTTATGGGGAAGCTTTGACAGAAGAAGAAATCTTCGGATGGGCAGGCCCCCGATTTCATTTGCAATGATGTTGATAATCATCAATTGTGTATAAAAGCACCTAGCAAAATGCCTGTCATATATAGGAGAGCTAAAATATGTTCGTAGAAACATTTCTCAGTGAGGTCACGGACCCTCTGAAGAGGAGATAATGGAATAGAGATATTGAAGTGCAGGTGACACCAATGACCTTTGGCCACAATCTTCTCAACCGGAGTAGAGAAGTCATGTTTCAGAGTTTGCATGTGGGTTAACTGTGTTAAATACAAAGTTGGGGATGTTGGGCCCTTAATGTGCTTTGGACACTCTATTGAAAGAAAACGCAAATAATATTGATTTAAAAAGCCACTTTTACAAGAAGCTTTATGTATATTATCTCTTGGTTATTATCTCTGTGGTTACATCACATGCAGAGTGGGCAAAAGTGAGTAAAAAACCACTTTACACCTTATTTTTACAAGGAACTTTATGTTATCTCTTTTACTTCTAATGATAATGATTCCAACAGCAACAATAATGGCTGATCATGCTTAGCCTGTGCCAAGCACCAACAGGCATTTTATGCACATTGATTTTATGGGGTAGGTGTCATTTTTATAAAAATGGAAACTAAGGCACAGGGGTGTTTAAACCAGAATTTAAACTCAGACTCCAAAGTCTATGTTTGTACCCATTATGCATATGGTTACATATCATCTGCTTTAGAAATCGGAAATGTGAGGCTCAGTGACAATGATTTTCCTAAAGTCACAGGGATGATAAACAGCAAAATCAAAGTTTTAATCTCATTGTCTGTCTGACCATAAAACTGTACTCTCTCCATTACATTAAATAGGTCTCAATTCAGTATGTAAGACCACGTATACAAAAATAATTACATATAAGACAGTGAATGCTTAGTTTTTTAGAGGCTGCAGGATTGCAAAGGAAGGGAAGGGTCTTAAGGAGCCCGTCTACTTATTTTAACTGCTCCATGTGGATTCTATGATACTGTACATCAAAGTAAGTGATTTAACTCATGATTTGTTCTGCTTGATTTTATCAAAAGAGGCCAGAGTAAGAATTTCACAGCAAGGCTTAAATGAGAATTCAGGTTTTCTTGCTCACTCATTCATTATTCAACAAATTTGTATTGACCACTACCACGTGCGAGCTGTTCAGGCTACGTCCTGAATGGAGATGTGCTTCTCCTGCACCCCCCGCCCCACTCGGACCCTGGAATGGAATTTCATTCTCTGCAGATAGCCAGGCTGAAAAGAATCATCAAACCACTTTGTTCTGAAGTTCTTAGACCTGGAAATTTTGACTCTATCTCCAGTACCATTGTTTATACTTTCTACTTCATTCTAACAGCATTTCATTAGCAGGTATTTATTAAATTATCTGTATAAAAAGATTTTTTATATGAAAGAATATCAGAAACCATTTATTAGGTATTCTTGGGAATATCGAAAATTATGTTTATAATTCCTCTATTCCTTTCCCATTTTACTTAGGTAAAATTAAGCGTATATTAAAGATAGGACTAAAAGAGCTGTGCCTTTGCATGTTTAATAAATTACTCCATATCATAGTCGTCATATACTCTTCCTGCCCTTACCAGTGACTTCCTCAATTCCCTGCCCATCTCTCAATAGTTTAAGGGGGAAAAAAAAAAACAAAGAACAAAAACAGAAAAGTATATGTCCTAGAGCAAAAAGCCGAAATAGCTTTGTATATATTAGTGGGAGAACATTGAGATGTGTTCAATCTAGCTAAATCTGAGGCATATTAAAAACTGCTATTTTAATACAGATATAAGCAGTTCCATCAACTCCTTCTTCCTTCCCTTCTGCTGACAGAAGACAAATTTGATTCTTAAAATTAATATAAATAAAAATGAGACCTAAAGACAGAGACAATTAGGGAATTATATGAGGATAATTGGGTTAGTGATGATAAGAGAAAATTTAAATGAAAAAAATAAAATTTTTAAAAAGATCCAAGATCAATAATTACACGTTTACATATACATATATGTGTACATATACATACGTGCAGTTTATACATAGAGGAACATCATTAAGATAAGAAACATGGCTTTGACAATACTTAAGAAATACTTATCAATCATTTGTCATGAATAAATAGGTGCTGAGGACAGCACAAAAGTAGAGAAGATCCTCTGAACACTGAAGTCCTTATCACAACTCTTATAAGCTATTTCTCTGAGCCAAACATTTAAATGGCACTAAAAACTTATGGTTAGATATTAAAGATTTTCTTGCAAAAAACAAACACTGGAGAGCAGATTTCGAAGTCCTTATCACAACTCTTATAAGCTATTTCTCTGAGCCAAACATTTAAATGGCACTCAAAACTTATGGTTAGATATTAAAGATTTTCTTGCAAAAAACAAACACTGGAGAGCAGATTTCTTCTGACTCTACTCCATGCTTATTTCATCTGAGCCTAACCAAGCCCAGGTACTTTACGGGAAGGATGTACTTGGCATATTGAATGAGTGCATTGGGAGGCTCTCTGTGTAAGGGTATGTACTTGGATTTGTTGTTTTGTTTCCTAAAATAAAATTACTTTAGTGAAAATTATTAGTGAATTGTAACGTTTTTATTATTGATATTGTTATTGCTGTGAGGGTACTTCAAAAAGTTTCTGGAAAAATAGAATTAAAAGATAATATGAATCTTTCCATGAACTTTTTGAAGTACCCTTGTATTTCTTGTACTAATCTAGTAAGTTTTCTCTTAGAAACCCCAAACCATTTCTAAATATCTTATAACAATAGTAACTAGCATTTATTGAGTACTTGCTATGTGTCTTCCAAGCATTTAAATCTAGTGCCTTAATCTTCACAAAAACCCTAAGAAGTAGGTTCTACAGTTAGTTCTCTTTGTCTAGGTGAGGAAACTGAGGCTCCGAGTGGCAGAACCAGGCTCAGTACAGATGTGTTGCTCCTCCACACTGCACTGTCCTCTTTCTGGTAAATCCCTTATGATTGCTTAGCAGAAAAGTTGACAAAAAGATTGACAAAAATCCCTTGATAAAATTTTTAGATTCTTGCTCGATGATTTTAAGTCAGAGAACTACCTGTTTCATAGATAAGTGCATTAAAACCATCAAGGACAAAGGAATAAATACCATTTATAATAATCTCTGAATTAAAATGCTGTTCCCTGAGAGCAACTGGCACTGTTTCATTGCTCTGAATAAATATATTCCACCTTATAATTAATATAAATTACCAATATGGCTTTCTTCTAAGTAAATTTAATTATTAGAAAATGCACACACACACAAGAAATACATTTTTGAGTTTTCATCTTCTTTGAAATTGGTCAAATTAATTTTTACTTCTCAGCACTAAAAAACTATTTCACTTTAGCACTAGAACTACCTAATGACAAATACAGAAATACTTATAGTAATTATATAAAATGTTTTGTTTTCTCCTGTACAGAGATTTTCAAATTGCTGTTCTCATCAAAACCCCAGGGCTCCTGGAGGTGTCTCCAAGGGAGGCAGGAAATGGGGCTGACTGGGCTGCAAGAGCCCGTCCCCTGCTTAAACCCCAGCAGGTCTACTTTCTGATTTTGTGCATTCGAATTACTCAGGAATTCTGCTGCTCTTAAAAAGAAAAAAAGAAAAAAGGAAGTCTGAAACCCGTTATTGTAGAACTTCTTATTATGGCCACTAGATGGCAAACTTTACTGCAAGGAAACAGTTTTGCAGCCTATATAAAACGGTCTGAGAATATCAGTTACACTTCACGTCCAGTACAATTTCCTACTCTATTTAAGTCTCCTTTGAAAGGTGGAAACAAAATTCTCTATGGCTATGTCTCTGGGAACTAAATTCCTATTGTAATCTAAAATAATCCTATAAGGTCTCTTGTGTGTCCATTTAAGTCTTGTTCTAAAGGTGTTATCACTGTGACAATTATTTTACTGTTCACTGAGGGCGCACACAATGAGCTAGGTATATTTTTCAAGGGTGGGTGCAAAAATTGGAATATTCATAATCCTTACCTCATAACCCTCCCATCATTGTTCTGTGCATGGTCTTTATATCCTTAGTTGGTTATTTAATTAGTTAGTTTTAATAACGCAGTCAGCTGCAGTTCCTTTATATGTTTGAAAAATAGAATTTTTTGACAGGTAATTGTCTGATTTGTTTAGTGCAGTCAGTTGTAGCATCGGTTAATAATGCCCGTGTCATGGGCTGCATTCTCAAGAGGGCCTGTGAGCATCTCACCTATGGACACTCGCACAAACCTATATAGCAAATGGTGGCAGTGACACCAGTCACCCCAGAGGAGACACAGTATGGGGACGTGATTGACAGATGATCTTGTCTGACACCAGGACTAAAAGCAATTCAAAGTGTACATGGATGGGAGTGGGGCTTATGACTAGGTTGTAAATCTACCTACTCTGCTTTTAAAAATGTTTTTATTAAATTTATCCATAATACTTTAAAAGCCCCTGAGGATTATTAGAGAAACAGCAGAAGCCTTCTCTTCAGGTTGTAAATCTACCTACTCTGCTTTTAAAAATATTTTTATTAAGTTTATCCATAATACTTTAAAAGCCCCTGAGGATTATTAGAGAAACAGCAGAAGCCTTCTCTTCACCTCTATCCCTCTTCTCATTCCCAGTGCACCGTCGCCAGAAGTAGGTACTTGAACTCTTCTAGCTATTTCTTCTGATTTTTATTTATATTTCCAAATTGTAAGTGGCCTTTTTTTTTTGCAGTTTTAGATGCTGGCATAATCTATTGGAGTCTTTCTATGGTAAAAATAGATTGAACTCTCGTGCAGTTTTCAACCACATGTACACAGCTCTACTGCTCCCAATATTGATAATATCAGTATACTATTACCACTATTGTTATTGTGAAGTATTATCCTCTTCAATTACAAATTGACTTTATGTTTTTCCAGTTTACATATGTATTTCAATTACACATACTGATTTGATTTCCTTTCTTGTACAACTTTCAGTTTCCCTTAGAATTAATATCAGAAGAAAATCCCACTTTTTTTTTGTTTTGTATTGTTTTGTTCGCCCTTTGTTTTCACTGGTCTGTTTAGCTTTCTATCATCTCTCTGTATGGTTCTCTGTACGTTTTCCTTCCTGGAGACAGCCTTCCTTGAGCCCCACTTTTTCCTGCTGCTTTCAGCTCCAGTTAATCCCTGTGCCAGTGGCATGTCTGGGATCCTGGAACCTGTTTTCAGCAACAACTTCTGCTTCCTTCCTTTGTTAGAGTCCTGTCTCCTAGGGTCTGCGTCTTCCCCTTCCTTTCTTTGCACCCTCACTTTATGGAGCATATCTCCCAGAACCTTCCCAAAAACAGAGCATGGGAGCTAAAATTTTGAATCTGGGAATGCTTAAAAATGTTTTTTTTTTTAAAAAATCTCTTTAAATTCAGTCAGTAGTTTGACTGGGCATAGAATTCTAATTTGGAAATTACTTCCTCTTAAGATGTTTAAGGTGTCGTTTTATTCTAGCTTTCAGTACTTTTGTTGATAAATTAATAATTTCCTCATGCTTTGTCAAAGTACTGTTTCCTGTCACACCTCACGGAAGCGTCGAAGATTTTCTCTTTGTTCCTGATATTCAAAAGACTCCACAATAATGTGCTTTAGTATAAATTATTACTACTCTTTAAAATCAGTCTTCTTGGGCACTCAGTAGAACTTTTAGATCTATTAACTTATCTGGTTCTAGTTGTTAGAATGTTTTTTGTGTACATCTGTCATAATTTTGATTTCTTTCTCTTTCCTCTCATTGCCTCCTTTAACACTTGCCTTGGGTTGAGTGTCCCCCCAGAGCCTAATCCCCACTGTAACTGTTGAGGGTGGGAAGTCCTACTATGGTAATTGAAAGGAGGACCGTACCATAGTGAATGGATTAATAATGGTGGCCAGGGGCATGGTTCTGAGGGTTTTAAAAGGAGAGCACGTGACAATCTCTCGCTCTGCTCCGCCACTTTCTGCCACGTGAGACCCTGCACTGCTGTACAGCCACCACCAAAGAAGACCCTCAGCAGATGTTTTCCCTGGACTTTGGACTTCCCAGCCTCCAAAACTGTAAGCAATAAATTTCATTTTCTTATAAATTACCCAGTTTCAAGTGTTTTGTTATAAGCAACAAAAAAGGAATAATACAACACCCCACCTACGTTTTCTTTCTTCTCTCATTTTCAATTCTTCCTCGACTGATCTTCTACTTTCTTATTTTTTTTTCTCTCCTATTTCCCATCTCTTAGTATTTTTTCTAGTGTTTGGGAAATTTTTCTCCATATTATTTTCCAATCACTCAATTAAATTTTTTTATTTCTAGTACTATGTTTTGAATTTTAAAGATATCTTTTGTTTTCTAGAAGTTTATTTTATTCTCTTTTTCTTTTTTAAGTTCAAAATATTTTGACTCTCATGTTCATCACAGAACTATTCAAAATAGCTAAGAGATGGAATCAACCTAAATGCTCATCAGCAGATCTAGAAGTTTATTTTATTCTCTTTTTCTTTTTTAAGTTCAAAATATTTT
>NW_007728915.1:98130-101602 GCF_000696425.1 Galeopterus variegatus
ATGTACAAAAATTATTCAAAATGGATTAAAGACAAGATCTAAAACTATAAAACTCCCCAGAAAAAAATAGGGAAAAATCTTCATGACATTAGATTTGGCAATGATTTCTTTAATATGACACCAAAAGTACAGGCAACAAAAGCAAAAATAGACAAATGGACAAATAGGCAAATAAAAACAAGCAACACAGTTAGAAAATGGGCAAAGGATTAGATAGATATTTCTCCAATGAAATTATACAAATGGACAACGTGCATATGAAAAGACATACAAAATCACTAATCATTAGGGAAGTGTAAATCAAAACCACAATGAGCTATCATTTCATACTTGCTAGGGTGGACATTATAGAAAACAAAAACAGAAAATAATAACTTGGTGGATATGCAGAGAAATCAGAACCATTGTGCACTGATGGTAGGACTGCAAAATGGTGCAGCTGTTATGGAAAAACAGTATGGAGGTGTCTCAAAAACTTAAAAGTATAATTACCATATGACCCGGCAATTTCACTTCTGGGTATTTATCCAAAAGAATTGAAAACAGGTGGTCAAAGAGATAATTTGCACATCCACGCTTATCACAGCATTATTCACAACAGTCAAGAGGTGAAAGCAACCTAAATGCCTATCAAGAGATGAATGGGTAAAAACAAGATGCCATATACATACAGAGAAATACTGTTCAGCCTCACAAAAAATGGAGACCCTGTCATATGCTAAATCATGGATGACCTATGTGGGCATTATACTATGTGAAAAAAGCCATCACAAAAAGACTGCACGGTTCCACTCTCATGAGTATCTAAATTATAATGGTGATTGCCAGGGGCTGGGGGAGAGGGGCAGGAAAGGGAAGTTGTTTGATGAATATAGAATTTCAGTTTTGCAAGATGAGAAAGTTCTAGAGAAGTGTTAGACAACAATGTGCTTAAAGTTAACACTACTGGACACGCAAAAAAGTTAAAATGGTAAGTTTTGTTATGTGTTTTTGAGCACAGTAAAAATAAATTCAGCAACTTAAAATGACAAGTGTATATAGTCAGTAACTACTATCACAATCATGATATTGAATGTTTCCATGAAAATTCTTTCATGCACCTTTGCAGTCAATTTCCTTTACCCGCTTCCATTCCCTGGTGACCACTCATGTGCTTTTAATCATTCTAATTTTATCTTCTCTGGAATGTCATATACATGGAATCATACAGCATGTAGTATTTATGTTTGACTTCCTTCAGTTAGCGTAAAACTTTAGAGATTATGCCATATTCGGTGTATCAGTAATTTGCTACTTTCTATTGAGGAGTAATATTTCAATGTATAAATATATTAAAACTTATTTGCCAATTAATGAAAATTTGTTTTTTATGGAGTTGGATAATTATGAGTAATGCTGTTATGAACATTCACATACAAATTTTTGTGTGGACGCTATGTGCTATGGGTCAAAGATTTCCCCCAAAAGTTCATGCACTGGAAACTTGATCCTTATCGTAACAATGTTAAGAAAGTGGGAAATCCATTTATGGTATTTGAAAGGTGGGGACTTTAAGAAGTGAATAGATCACAAGGACCGTACCTTCATGAATGGATTGATCCGTTCATGGAGTAAAGGGTTGATGGTTTAATTGGTTGTCACGGATGTGGTTCTGATGGCTTTATAAGGAGAGCAAACGGAGAGGTTAGCTCGCTCTCTCTCGCTCCTGCCGTTCTGCCATGTGATACCTGCATTGCCTTCCAGAAGAAGGTCCTCACCAGATGCACCCCCAGCACCATGGACTTCCTAACCTCCAAAACTTTAAGAAATAAATTTCATTTCTTTGTAAATTTCTCAGTTTCAGGTATTCTGTTATAAGTAACAAAAATGGACTGATACAGTATGTTTTTATTTCTCTTGGGTAAATACCTAGGAGTGGAATTGATGGGTCATGTAGAAGTGTATATTTAAATTTGTGACACTTGGAAATTATTTTCCAAATTAGCTATAAGATTTTGCATTCCCACCAGCTATACAGGATATATGTAAGTGACATCACAATGCTAATAACAGTAAAAGAAGTATTTTAAGCCATGATGTATTACTAAAGATAAAAAGTGATTATTTTGTGAATATATGAGGGTAAAACCAATAGGATGATGTAATTATTCTAAATTTCTATGAACATAATAATATAGCTTCAGAATATAAAAGTGAAAATTGTCAGGACTGAAAGGAAAAATAGAAAATTTATGATCACTATGACACATCAGTCTCAATAACTGAGAGACAAAAAATAAACAATGCTAAAGAATGTTTGAATAACACAATTAACAAACTTGACTTAACTGATTTTTATGGATTTTTTTAAATGGTTAGTTATAAAAGAGAAAAAGAGCAAAACTGAGAGTTCCATTTTTTCTCCACCTCCTCATCAACACTTGGTATTGACAATCTGTCATTTTAGCCATTCTAGTGGGTGTGTGGTTTTATTGATTTTAATTCCTGTTTCCCTAATGACAAGTAATGTTGAGCACTTTTCAGTGGGCTTATTTGCCATCCCTTTCTGTCTTTAATGGGATTCTGGAAGGTAGCAGAAGTGGAGACCTATGTGGAAACCACCATGTTTAAGTAGGAAGATCTACCCAATAAGTAGCCTAACCTCTAAAACGATGCTCTGGAATCAAACAGGTCAGAGGCTCAAATCCCACTCTTAGATAAGCCCGAGAAATTACTTAGCTTTTGACAGCCGTAGATTTTCCATCTCTAAAATGCTTCAAACAAATGTTGTTAGAATTTTATTTTTAAAAATTGTACTGGAAAAGCCTTGGATATAAATGCCAATTTCCTTTGCTCCCTTTCCACACAAATACTTCAGTTTAAGACTTAAATGACCATGCTTGATTTCTGAAAAAAGGAAAAACCTATCACCATTGCCACTAGTAAAACAAAACAAAGAAGCCCCAAAACATAAGTTCATAATATGCCCTGCCCTTGGGGGGTGGGAATTAGGGGAGCAGCATTTGTAATGCTCGATTGTATTTTCTCAGTTTGAACACATGAACTTTAAATGCTGTCAAATGTTTGAACTATTCAATATCTCTTCATCTATTCGCCCCATCTCCTGCCCTGAAACTTCTTAACGTTTTTCTTATTATTCAGAGAATGTCAATACCTTTTATGCTTTGGTTATTTCTTCTGAGAATAATACTCTTCCTTCACTTGCATTCATTTAAAAAGACATCTCAAATACCCATTCTTCAATGAAACTGTCTCTGATACACTTTCCGCATCCCCTGTGTTCCCACGGCAACCTCGAGTGTTTCTATTATGACATTACCCTTCTTTCAGTAAGTAAGTATTGAGCACCTGCTATGTGACAGATGATATTATAGGCCCAGGAGATACAGGGAGACAAGGCATGTTAGTCTAGGGGTACTACAGGGAAACAGAACCAATGGGAGATTAGATAGATGGGTGGAGAGATAGATAG
>NW_007728915.1:102841-103221 GCF_000696425.1 Galeopterus variegatus
GACAAGTCTGCTCTAACATTCCAATCTCTCCAAGCCTTTGCATCGATTCCTCTACATTAAACTAAGGCGGGTCTGGCATTTCTAATTCACTTACTCGCCACCTTTTGGTTCTTGTTTCAGCCAAGCAACCCATTAGAGCCCTCCCTCACGTCCTTAGCGGCAACGTTAAATGCAGAATCTCTTCTTAGGGAGCCCATTTCAATAAATTCAGCCTCATCAAACTTTATGTTCTTTTCACCATTATCCTACACCCTCAATGTCCATCCCAACACATGTTTCCCATATTTCTAACTGTAAAAATTAGAAAACTCAACTAGCTTTTTGGAGTGAGTGCACCTCCTCATGAATCACACATGGTACCTCATCTTTAGGGCCCTGCT
>NW_007728915.1:103302-104685 GCF_000696425.1 Galeopterus variegatus
TTTTGGAGTGAGTGCACCTCCTCATGAATCACACATGGTACCTCATCTTTAGGGCCCTGCTGAGACTTGAGTCTAGTTAGATTTAGAAGCAAAGAGATGTGCCCTGAAGAGAATCAGCATTGTGTTGCAAGACATCTGCCTTAAGGGAAGCCATTAACTTCCTCAGATGATGCAGAGTTAATCCCTTTAGATGGGGGTAATGTGGCCACTGCAGCTTGTAAAGAAGACTCCTCAGAATTCAGGGCTCAATGTCCCCAGCTTCATCAATGTCTCCCCATACATCCCCATTTAAAGTTACAAGCTCCCATTTTTTCCCAATCAATGCCATGAATTGAGCAGTATTTATACTCCCTGCAAGGCTGGGAATTCAACTTGAGTTGTAATTCAGCCAATCACAGTGAGAGTGCGCATTGGATTCTCAGCAGTCTCAGGCCTGCAACTGCAAGAAATAAGGGTGTTCTTCAGGGCACAGATAGGAGCTTTCAGGTCATGTNTGAGCACCTGCTATGTGACAGATGATATTATAGGCCCAGGAGATACAGGGAGACAAGGCATGTTAGTCTAGGGGTACTACAGGGAAACAGAACCAATGGGAGATTAGATAGATGGGTGGAGAGATAGATAGGAGATAGATAGACAGATAGATAGACAGATAGATAGATTTACTATAAGGAATTTGCGTACAAGATTATGGAAGCTGAGAAGTCCAGGATCTGCAGTGACTATTTCCTTTTCCCTAGTGCACAGTTTCCCTGGTAAAAGGCCATAGGTCCCTATGTGGAAGCCTGGGAGAAAATTAACAATATAAATTTTTAGCAGTGTGCCAGTGTCCCTCCTGGGAGTCTGGCCTCCCCTTCATTCAGAGGGTTCTGGGTTTATTGATTGAGGGGCTGTGACTTCATGTTTTTATGATTCAGGTTAGTCTTTTGTTCACATAACCTAGAATTTTTCCACATATAGATCAAGTAAGAATGTAGTAGGCTTTCTATATATTCCACTTCTAGGAACACCGTGACTAACTAGCCAGCACCATGGGTCTGCACAAGCCAGGTTATTCTGGTTGCTGCTTTGGCTTTGCTGTCCGTTACAGTAGCCACAGCCACCTTGCTCGGCCTCTGCCACCCAAGATCCAGTGACTCCCATTGCATTTAGGTTTCCCATTTCGGTGACTGGAGTCTCCACACTAAGGTCTGGCCTACAGAGACAGGTGATCACAGAGCTCCTCAAGGACGCCAAGGCTTCTCTCACAAGTTTATTTCTCACACTACTGGTAAAAGGTATGCCTTCTGGACCCTTCTATTGTAGATGAGCATGTCCTAAATGACAAGTCTGCTCTAACATTCCAATCTCTCCAAGCCTTTGCATCGATTCCTCTACATTAAA